>NW_027457569.1:2132500-2191723 GCF_050624435.1 Tenrec ecaudatus | reverse complement strand
CAGGGTGTGAGGCATTCAGGCTCCCTCAGTTCCTCCTACTGCCTTCCCTGACCCTGGTCACTTGCTTCTATTACCTCTCTTGGACCTTACATGCATTTGAATTAGAACACCATAGAGTACAGTGCTCTACATGTGCAGCAGCTCTAACCATGTCACTCTCTGTCTCTATGAAGCCTCTTCCAACAAAATTCAAATGCGATTGTATGTGCACACATAAACACACGCATGCACCAGAGCACCCTTCTTAACAGAGAGTCAGGAGGGTCTCTTATTTGCTGTCCTCACTTTGGACACAAGTCCCTTGATGATGAGTAGGAGAAAAGGAACATCAGGTAGTGGGGGAAACCCTAAGGAGGAACAGAGGAGAGCTTTAACTAAGAATAATGCTACTAGGGGAATGATGGCATGTGAGGAAAATTAGATACTTCCAGACTGTCAGATTTTTCCATACAGCAAAATTAACTTTTCTAGTTTTGTCTAAAACTGGCCCCAGGAAATTTCAAATAGCACATCTCAGATTATCTAACCTACAAAGGAGTAGCCGGCCTTCCACCCACCCCCACCCCACCCCCGCCAAAAAACCAAGCGGTACAAAGCTCCACTGGGTACACATTTCAAAATATACATTCTCCTGTTTGGGCAGGCATCTGGCAACTTGCTCTGAGCTAGTGCACCCACACTTTTTTCCCAAGGTCATTGCTGGTGACAAGACCTTGTGCTCTTCTCACAAGCCAGAATGCAAACATAAATCAAGTCAGTGTAAGACGCCATCATCACCTCACTCAAATACACCTCGTCAAGTGAACTCAAACTTCAAGAAGATGCTCATTTGTTTGGTTTTGTTGATGTGAGGGTGATAGTGCATTTGGAGTTTAGTCATTGCACTAGGTCAGACTGTTAATCAAGCTTCCTCTATAGAGGTTCTGAAGATATTGTGTAAGAAGGTCTGAGTTGTCTGGCTAGACCAGAGCTTGCACACTGCTATTGACTAGAAGTTCCGACACACAGAATCCAGGACAGATAAACCCCTCAGGACCAATACTGAGAGTAGCAACACCACGAGGGAAGGTAGGGGGGAGAAGCAGAAGAAAGGGGAAACCAATCTCAATGATGGACATACAGCCCCACTCCACCACCCAGGGGAACAAACAGCAGAAGTTTGGGTGAAGGGATACAGCAGAGGCGTAAAATATAAAACTAAAAAGTATGTATAAAGTATCAGTGGTTCACGTGGGTGGGAGGAGGGGAAAAAAGGAGCTCAAGGAGAAAGAACATGTTTGGAAATGATGATAGCAATGTATGTACAAATGTGCTTCATACAAATTGGTGTATGAATTGTTACAAGAGCTGTAAGATCCCCCAATAAAATGATTTATTTAAAATAAAAAGGACTGATTAGTGGTAGACAGGGGACTGGTTTTGCCACCATGACAGTGCACCTGCTCACACAAAAAAAACAGCATGCCTCTATCGCCCGATCTGATCCCAGCACACCGAGGCAAATTACTAAGGGTGTACAACAGAACAGGAAGGGGAACAGAGCAACGAAGTCCCCAGGGAATACCAAAAATAGACTTTGGGGCCAGGGCTAGCTGACCCATCATACTCTATGAGAAAACACTCCTAAAGGCCAACAAACAGTCCTTGAACTAACTAAAAGCTTTTCTTTCTTGTGTTTTGTTTTGCTTTTTGTCATTGGCTTGTTGGTGGTGGTGTTGTTCTTTTGTTTCATTTTGTTGCTTGGGTTTGCTCTGTCTCGTTTTTGTGCATGCTATGATTTCCACAGGTCTGTCTAAATGAGATAGGCTGGATGAACAATCTGGAGGAGAAAACAATGGGACTGACAGCTGGGGGAGGGAGATGGGAAAGGGGGGTGTAGGGAAAAAGGAAGTGCTGTTAACAAACCCAGGGACAAGGGAACACCAAGTGATCCAAATAGATGGTGAGGAGGGTGTAGGAGGCTTGGTAGAGTGTAACCAAGAGTAATGTAACCTAGAGGAATTACTGAAACACAAATGAAGGCTGAACATGAGAGTGGGACAATCGGAAAGTAAAAGGAAATCAAGGAAAGAGGTAGGAAGCAAAGGGCATTTATAGAGGTCTAAATAAAGGCATGTGCATATGTAAATATATTTATGTATAACGATGGGGAAATAGATCTATATGCATATATTTATAGGTTTAGTATTAAGGTAACAGATGTACATTGGGCCTCCATTCAAGTACTCCCTCAATGCAAAAATACTTTGTTGTATTAAAGTGGCATTCCGTGATGCTCACCTCCCCAACACAATTGCTGGAGGCAAATGGGTGCATAAGCAAATGTGGTGACTGAAGTTGATGGTGGTCGGCTATCAAAAGTTATACATTCTGGGGTCTTAAAAGCTTGAAGTTAAACAAGTGGTCATGTAGCTGAGAAGCAACAAAGCCCACATGAAAGAAGCACACCAGCATGTGTGATCACGAGGTGTCGGAAGAATCAGGTATCAGACATCATCGGAACAAAAAAATCATATCTTTGTGAATACGGGGGAGTGTGGA
This sequence comes from Tenrec ecaudatus, assembly GCF_050624435.1. Taxonomy (NCBI): domain Eukaryota; kingdom Metazoa; phylum Chordata; class Mammalia; order Afrosoricida; family Tenrecidae; genus Tenrec; species Tenrec ecaudatus. The sequence continues at coordinate 2,189,182 of NW_027457569.1, read as the reverse complement.
GTGAAAACCCAAAGCTCATTTGTAGATAATTGGACATCCCCTTACAGAAGGGTAGCAGGGAGGAGAGGAGCCAGTCAGGGTGCACTGTAGCAACAATGAAACATACAACTTTCCTCTAGCTCCTAAATGCTTCTTCCCCCACAACTAAAATGATCCCCATTCTACCTTACAAATCTAGCTAGACCTGAGGATGTACACTGGTACAGATAGGAACTGGAAACACAGGGAATCCAGGGCGGACGATCCCTTCAGGACCAGTGGTGAGAGTGGCGATACGAGGAGGGTAGAGGGAGGGAGGAATGGAAAGGGGAAACCGATTACAAGGATCTACATATAACCATCTCCCTGGGGGACAGACAACAGAAAAGTGGCTGAAGGGAGATATTGTATAGTGTAAGATAAGACAAAATAATAATTTAGAAATTATTCAGGGTTCATGAGGGATGGGGAATAATTATCAGCTGATGCCAGCGGATTAAGTGGGGAGCAAATGTTTTCAGAATGATGAGGGCAATGAATGTACAAATATGATGTATGTATCAATTGTGATAAGAGTTGTATGAGGCCCCAAAAATTGATTATAAAAAAAGAGAAAAGAAATAACAGTATGAAAACATCCCCCCAAAAAGCATGCCTCTCTTGTCCCTCATATCCTAATCACCTGAACTCACTCCATGTGACTTCTTTCTGTTTCCATGAATGAAGGACAGTGGTTTGACAACACAGAAGAGGGGGGGAAAAAACAAGGGTGTCACCCAAACTGCTGAGTTTGAAAAATGTTTCCAAGAATGTAATCACAGATTAGACAAATGTGTGAAGTGTAATGGAGAGTACTATGAAGGGGATAAAAAATTTAAATGCATAGTTTTGAAAAAATTGTAGTTTTTGTCGGGTTCCCCCTAGTAGCTTCCAATTTCATAGCAACTCAAGCCATCACCATACATCAAACTGACAGAGAAGGGGTGGGTTTTGTGTGTAGGTGGTGTTGGTTATTGCACAGGGGCAAGGGACTTCTGGTGGCATAGTACCTTATGCCTTGGGTGTCAACTGTAATGTCAGCAGTGGGGAACCACCAGTCAGTCCTCAGAAGAAAAGGATGAGGCGTTCTACTCCCATAGAGTTAGCCTTTGGGAAACCCACAGAGATAGTTCTGCTCTGATCTCATAGAGTCGCTATGGCTCAGCATCGACTCCATCGAAGTGAGCTGACAAACTAAAGGCAGGAGATCTGAAAGAGGATGCGGAGACGTTGTCTCAGGTACTTTGGACATATTACTATGGTGGAACCAGTCCTGCAAGAAGGGCATCATTTTTGGCAGAGGGTTAGCAAACAAGAGGAAGACCCTTACTTAGGTGGATTGACACCGTGGCTGCGAGAATCGGCTCAAATACAGTAACAAGTGCGAGGATGGCGCAGGACTGGGCTTCGTTTCTCTCTCTAGTGCACAGGCCCCTATGAATCCGAACTGACTCCAGGGCTCTACAATATCGACTACTACAACCCTGAAGTTCAAACCTACCAAGTGGCTTCCCAAAAGGGAGGTGTGGCCATGTGCCTCTGTAAAGATGACAGCTAGGGAGGCCCTGCGGGGCAGTTCTACTCTGTGGCACAGGGGCAGCCAGGAGTCGGAATGTGCTTCACAGCAAAGGGTGTGCTTTGTCTCAGTTTGTGCCTGCTGCTGTTTGTGCTATGCACTGAGTTTAACATGTGACACTCAGGAGCGAATGAATGGAAACACACCCATGATGCTTCCATGATGCCAGATGCAAGCTGACACTGTTTCTGAGTTCTGGGCATATTATTTTTTCAGAGATAATTTCCTGTAGCGGTGACACACCGAGTCCTATTTCATGTAAAAGCATCAGCAGCAGAGGAAAGCACTGCACAGAGAGAAGACTATGACACGTAACAGGCTTTCCATAGAGGAACAAAAGGGTGGATGTCTTGGGCTGCACTCTTTTCTTGTATACAGACAGTAAACAAGCTGAACACATCTCACCTAAGCATAACATTACAACTACTTGAAGCCCAGCTCAGGCATCTGGACAAGAGGCAGCAAGGAAGGATGGGAGAGAGTTAATGGGCTGGGCGTCCCCAAAGGTGCAGAGTGGGAATCAAGGGAGGATCCAGGACGAGCCAAGGCTTCTGGCAGAAGTCTGAGAGGAGAGCAGCAGAAAGGAGCTGCTCTCTGGGTCCTCACAGATGTAGCCAGTGAGAGAGCAGCAGTGCTGCCCCCTGGCGGTGCGCCGAAGGCAGGGCCGCTTCCCCCAGGGCTGGAGAGCTCTGGGGAAAGACAAATCCTGTCACTTTGGATGCCAAGTAAGGGGGCACTGTGTGCCGGTGGTGTACCTATGTTGGCCAATGTGCTGCCCACTGTGCATTTGCTTCCCACAAGCACAGTTATCCTTCCTCGTGCATCCAGGAAAGACAGTTCTAGAAAAACACAAGCAGTAAAATAAAACACTGCCAGGTCTCGAACCATCCTCACCATTGTTACTATGCCCACTGATGTAGCCACTGGTTCGAGCTGTTTTATTGCCCGTCCTCCACTTTTTGCCAAGCATCATGTCCTTCATGGACTTGATGTCCCTTCAGGGACTGGTCTCTCCTGACAGCACATCCAAAGATATCAAATGAAGTCCAGCCATCCTTTGTCCCCATGTTCTCTTGGCAGTCCTTGTACTTTTATTGCTCAGTGTCTGATTATTTGGGACCAGGCCTTATTGCTGCCCCTTCCTCACCTTGGCCCCCAATCCCGACCCCAAGCCCTGCACATCCACTGTGTGAAACCTCCTGTTCCTGTAACCATCCCTGTGCTTTTGTGTGGGGGGTCTAGCTGGGTTCCCCTGGCAATTCGCCAGCTGCCCTTGGGAAAGTTCATGGAGTCGGCTAATTAGTAGAAAAGCCAAACGTCCAGCTGAGATTGGTTTACTCCCTAGCACCCTTGGGCAGGAGCACAGCCCCACTCCCGGTCCCAGGTAGCCAACGACCACACCTAGGTTCTCCGGACTTGGCAGCTGTAACATGTGGCCTGGGCTTCCCCTTCATTTCCTGCTCCTTTCTGGCTTGCTGTCTGACTTTTCTTTGCGGAATTAAAGCTGCAAATTGACAGGATCCCATAAACACTCTAAAGCCACAAAAAAACACCAAATGCCCACCCAAACATGTGAAACTTCCAAAAATCATCCTTAGAAGATTCCCAAACCCTAAACATTCCTAAACCCCATATATGCCCTGAAAACACCATGAAAGCCCTAAGAAAACCTAAAATGCTGGGGGAAAAAAACACATATAATATTAAAAATACCCTAAAATCCCTAAGGAACTCTGTAACATCACTAAAATCACCATATTGTGCTGAAAAATACCTATACACTCTAAAAAACCACCCCTAAATCCCTTAAACACTCCCTAAAATCTTATAAAACACCCTAAAAACCCCAAACCACCCGAATGCCCCAAACACACCTTGAACGTCCACAAACAACCTAAAAGCCCTAAAAAATCACATGCCACCAAAAAGCCCTAAATGACCGCAAAATTCCAACTCATAGCCACCCTATAGAGGGCTTCTGGAGCTGTCAGTCTTTTATGGGAACAGCTTTATCGTTCTCCCAAGGAGAAGTTGGTAGGTTTGAAACCCTGACCTCATATTTAGCAGTCTAATAATTGCTGGACAGTGCCACCAAGGCTCTACTGGTGTAGTGGGTTACACATTGGGCTGCTAACCTCAAGGGAAACGGTTCAAAACCACCACCCACTCCTTGGGAGAAAGAAGAAGCTTTCTTTCTATTCCCCTAGATTTCTCATTGAAGGTGTAAAGTAACCTGTTAAATGCTCGCAGTGGCAGCAGCAATGTCTCATAACCATGGGGAAATGTGGTTCAGAAACTTCAGAAGCAAGCATCCACCAGTAGGTGACTGACCAGCAGTATTGACTTGGGCAAAGAGAAGGTGACATGGAAGGGTAAGGAGAAGAATGCGTGCAGAGGGCAGGTTGGCAGCTGAGCCTAAGTCCAGTAGAAACAACAGCAGAATGGCCTGTTCCTGGAAGGGCCACAGGAGATGGTGCGACTTCATGTAGCCCCCACTTACATGTGTAACAGCAGCAATTGCCTGAACACGTGGTCTCCCCAGGGAGGAGCCTTTGTGTGGTGTTAAGATGCTGTTACTGTCTGTTGTACTGTGGTGGCCTGCATTTGGCTGTAATGGTGGAAATTTTGCAGCCAGTAGTTCAAATGCCTGCTGGGTCACTCACTGCAGGTAGACTTCAGCAGTTTCCAGACAGAGACGAGGGAGGAGGACCTGGTCTTCCACTTCTGAAAGAACTGGCCAGTGTGAACCTTGTGAATGGCAGAACACTATACCTGAACATGAGTACCGCAGGCTATAAGGCATGATGGTTTGACACAGTGGCTGCAGCAATGTGCTCAAACATAGGATAGTGCTGGCCTGGAAAATAGTTCATCGTCCATTAAAAAAAATCATTATATAGGGGCTCATACAACTTTTGTTGTTGTTTTTCCCTAAGGGAGAGCAGTGTATTGGTACACTGAGAGGTATATAGATCAATGGATACGAACAGAAAAGCTACACATATATTCACCAGTCAACAGGAAACTAGCCTTCGAAAAAGGACACAGAAATATCCAAAGGGACAAATTCTGCTTGCTCAACAAATGGTGTTGGACAAACTGAGATACCGTATGTAGGAAAATGAAGCAAGCCCCAAACCTTCCCCCATGCACAGAAATTAACTGAAGAGGGGTTAAAACCTGAAAGTAAACCTCCGGGCTATCATAATCATTTTTTCGATGACCTCATCGGTCAGAAATCATTGTAGGAACGCCAAAGCGTTCTTGTGTTCAACGTCTACATACATAGCAGGTGCTCCAGTAAAGGGGAATCTTGGTGGAGCTGGCTCATCCATTCCTGAAGAGAGTAGAGCACCACGTTGGCCCATCACAGAGCTCAGGTGTAGAATCTTCCTCACTGTCATCCTTTATCTCAGCAGTGTCAGTGTTGGATTATGAATTTCCCAAAGAACCAGTATCGCTCAATTCTGTGCACAATGCTGACTCACTCTCGCTGTTATTTCACTGGTCTAAAAACCCATTTAGGTTAAAATGACACTTTTTTGATGCCATGACCTAAAATTTTTAGTGAGAAAATGTTCCCAATGACATTACATGGGTCTTCGTCTAATCCTGATGCCATGTTCTTTTTCACAGAGACCAGCTTCTTGTATAAATTGCTCAGCATACAGATGGAATAAGAACAGTGAAAGGATACAACCCTGATGCACACCTTTTCTGATTTTAAACCATGCAGTATCACCTTGTCCTGTTCACAGTCTCACCTGGTTCTATCTCTTGGCCTTTGCATAAGCTCCATATGAGTACAATGAAGTGTTGTGCAATGCCCATTCTTTTCCATGGTATCCCCAAGATTCACCTCCTTCCACTCGTGGTTTCCAGAACGTGGGGTTGGGACAAAGCCTGGATAGTCTCATGGCAAGACCAGATCAGGAATGGAGCTGAGCCGGGAGCAGCTTTATTTGCTTGCTCCAGGGAAAGTCTGCCAATGTGACTAAGCCTCAGGGGCTTTCTACAAATGATAAAGGTGAATCCCTCTCTCGTTACCCACTGATCATCTCTGAGCCTCTTGCTCTCATATCCCTTGCACAGACCTCTACCATTAGATGGACAATTCGGTAACGTTTGAACACTTTTCTGATGCTGAGCCTGGGGAGCAACTAATAGCTGAGTAAATATTGATTGAAAGATGGTGAGTGGAAGAAAATAGCTTTGCCAGGTCCAGGTTGTGATGGAGATGAGAGTGTTACCAAATCCTGCTGTCCCCATGGTGGGTTTGCTGTATTGTGCCCAGTCCTGAAAGTCTGAGCCAGGGGTTTTAACGTGGCCCCTTTCAAAACATATAGGTGGAATTCTTGGACCATGAGCTGTCCATAAAGCTTTACCAAGGAGATGTCCGCCCTGGAGCGAAACAACCCAAGAACCTAGATCTTCGTGAAGGTGTTGGTAAGGGATGCAGCGGAAATCATAAACTTGACTGAAAGCAAAAGAAACTTTGCCTTCATGTGCCTGCAGCTGGACGAAGTGGTGCTGGAGCACACCCTCCTTTGTGATTCTTCTTGTTCTTTTTATGAGCTGCTCCCTGGCCTGTGTAGTCCCGTAAATCTGGAAACTCTTTGCTGGTGGGGGCAATTGTTATATCCTCCCCCCAGATCCAGATGTCTTGTCCATGGTCAGTGTGCAATCCTTGTTTGCCAGAGGAGTGGGGCATCTAAAGGCAGGCAGGGGTCACATACTTTTTTTCTACACTTTCTAGAAAGACCAGAGCTAAACATCTTGCAGCCCTTTTCATGTCCTCATTCTTTTCTGTATTTATTTTCCATGAAAGAGGAGAAGAAACGCGACAGCATCTACTGACAGCAAGTCAAATGCCATCGTGTGTGTTCAGAGGGCAGGCTGGTTCTCATTTGCCTAACTCATCAGTCCCATCGTGCCATGTCCATGTTAGATTGTTTAGGGAAACAGATGACATATGTTATGATGCTAAATAAGCTGAAACAGTGCCAGGATGGAGGCAGAAGGGTTTTATGTGTTTGTTTTTAAATGAAGCATGGCTTTCTAGTGACTTATTGTGGTGGGGAAGGGGGGCACCGAGAGCAACAAGACATGGCTGTGACAGTGGTCTGGGAATTGAGACAAATCATTGCTTCTGCAGCAGAGATGAGCTGCCTCTGACCTGTCAGTTACTTGAAGGGAGACTCTGCATTTGGTCAGACAAGTCTCAGTTGGAGATGGTACCAGCTTTCCTCCTGAGCCTCTGTGGTTCCCTTTGAACTACACAGGCCCGAATCGCTTTTAGCTGAGCAACAGCAAATGGCAACACAGACTTGCCATATTGCTCTTTTGCGTACACTCTTTAAAAATCATACTAAATATACATGCATCAAAACATTCATCACTTCCACGCTCTACAAGATTATAATTAAGTGGCATTCTGCATGTTGTTCATATATCATCCTTACCCATTCCAAAATTATGTCATCACCCTTATGGAAGCTCAGTATCGTCTCAGGGATGGCACTTCCCCTCCAGGCCCTACTGGGTTAGGCTGGGTTGACTAGAGAAATAAATCCAAGGACACTCATATAGGTATAAGAAAGACTCCACCTCACTTATTTGTCCAATTGACATGGCATTATGTGACAACCATACTTACCTTCCTACCTATCCCTGGAAACAATTGGGAGATGTTTGTCTCTATTCATTTTCCTAGCCTAGATATTTTTTGTAAGTGGAATTAAGCAAAATGTGTCCTTTTTGAAGCTGATTTATTTCACTCAGCATAATGCTTATGAGGTTCATTCCTCTTGTAGCCTGTGTCAAGAGTTCATTTCTCTTTATGGCTGAGTAGTAGTCCATTGTATATACCGTAGGCAACATGTTTGACTTATCCATTCACCTATTGATGGGTATTTAGACCGTTGACACGTTTGCGAGATTGGGAATAATGTTGCAAGGGCCATCTGTGTATTTGTATCTATTTATGCGCTTGCTTTTAATTGCTTATATCCTTCATTTCCTTTTCTTTCCTTGTTAGACTCAGTATGATCCCCTTCTGCCCATCCTCTAGCCTCACAACCTCTGTGTCTGATGTGCCAGGATCTCACCAGAAGCCTTAACACCAAGATTCTGAGCCCTGACTGACCATTCTGACCATCCAGGGAATTGAATATTCCGGAGCACACAGAAGATGAAGTTATCAAAACTCCTTAGGCATAACCGAACAACTGGAGGGAGTGCTTTATTGGGCTGGGGGGCTGGGGATTATAGTTGTGAAGGACACCAAGAACAATTGTCATTACCTAGACTGTAAAGACTATGTTCGACATCCATGCTGGTGAGTAGCAGCTGGATTTCAGAAGCTCACAAGTGGCCATCTAGGTGGCAAGTATTGTCACCCTCACTCTGGAGGAAAGAGTGGTGAGTGGACCACATGAACATTAGACTTCATGACTCTGAGCACAGAATAACTAGATGATCTCCAACTATCAATTCCAACTTCTTTGAAAGGGATCACATCCAAAGGTCCTAGATAGTGAAGCAAAATTCACAGTCATAAAAGAGACCAGGCTTATTGGCTGGATAGGGACTAACAGAACCTCTGAAACGATCGTCCTTATTCACTAAGTTTGAAAATGAACTCCTACCTGTGGTTCAATATTCAGCCAAATAATAGATTGGTCTATAATGGGAGCAATTACACAAGTGAGGCACGCAAACCTGAAAACAGCAAACCATTTGATCTCAAAAGGGCAGTATTAATCCAAGGCCCAAGTTCAGAAGGGTAGGAAGAGAGGAGGAAGGGAAACAGAAGACATAAGTAGGGAGTGGAACAAGTCATATTATATTGTGGAGATTGCAATAAGTGGCATAAAACACAATGGGTATGAATTGTTGAATAAAAAACTGATGATCTTGGTAAACCTTCACCTAATTCACAATAAAAACTTATGAGAGAGAAAAAAATCCAAGCACCTAGGCTGCATTCCAGGCCAATAAAATCGGACTCAGTGGAGATGGGACAAAGATGTCTTTTGGACAGCTCTCTGGCGATCCCAATGAGCACACAGGCTGATACCCACCATCTGGAAACTATGGGGTAGCTGCTTCTCCGGTAATGCCTCGGGGGAGCGCTTGGGTCCCTCAAAGAATGCGGGATGATGAAGGGGCAAAGGTCATCAAACCTCACCCACAGCTTTACACTGGGGGGCTGCTCTCTGAGGAATGTGGGAAGGGTCCACTTGCATGCTGTCTCTGTGCAGCAGATCCAACAGACTCAACACCTTTCCAAAGCTGGCAAGAAAGTCCGAGAGACTAGATGTGGGCACCACGCTGTGAGTTTCCCAGAAGGCACGAGACAGATCGAGAGCAGTCACAGGAACACAGACTCCTCCGGAAATGCCGCCATGCGCAGAACATGCATCTCTAATTTCATTTCACACTGACTCAAGCATTCAGTCCTTTTTACGAAAACCCAGCTTCTCATTACAGTAACCGGTTTAAAATGACAATCTTCTGTTGAGCAAGTCTAAGAAATGACCTTCCTTTATTTTACATGGTATAAAAATTCAGTTTCCTAGGCCGATGGGCTCTAGGGACAGGTGTTTTTATGTACTAGACATGGCTTTCAAAGTTCTTCAATTGCCTAAATTAATAACGACTTTTTTCCTTTGGCTTTTCTAAGGGACACATTAATTTCAATCTTTTTCTAAGGAAGTGAATCTCTAGCTATCTCATTTGGATAACTTTCTGCCTTCAGAGTAGAATTTGAAATAATCTGCAAGGTTACCCCTTCCCCACCCTGCCCCAGCAGCCCAGCCTCTTTCTTCCTTCCAGCCTCCAGCCAACGGGGTTTGGTTGGGAAAGGAGATGCAGAAGGGAGTCTCTGGATTTTTCTATCAAAAGGTTGGCCACAACCCCCAGTAGACCAAATGTAATTCATTATGGCGGGTTTTGGTTTTACTACATTAAGAGTTATCCTTAGGGAAATTACAAACAAACAGAAATAGGAAGACTTTATATTTTATTAACGGATGTACTGCTCAGTCTCATTATATTTTAAAAGACACAGTATAAAAAAAAAATCTGGCTCCATTTAAAATGTCCTGACTAGCAGAACTTAAAATACACAAATCTTAACATGAAAGTCTAGATGAATAAATAAAATAAACAACGAAACAGCTTTCTCAGGAAAAGCCATAATAAAGAGCTCGACTATTTTTTGAGCTGTTTAAGATGCTCGTGTTAAAGGGAAAAGAGTATCATTGTTGACTTTGAAATGTAGAACCATTTGCTTAATTCAGTGATGCTAAAATGGGCAGTTTGGCTGAAGAAAGAAATTGGCTTGTAGCATTTGATGAGCAATTTCTTCTTTTGAATATAGAAATGACCAGGGATGCGGACACGCTTTTTATTCTTTTGAGGACCCTCTAACCAAGAAATCTTTTAAATGATCATTACACAGTGAATGCCTGGAGGCTCTGGAAACTATTTATTTTGACATTATTATAAGCTCAAAATGATTCACCAATGCAAAAGAAGAAGAGAAAAAGCAATTAAATACTAAGCTGTAAACACTGGAAGCTTTTCTGTGCTGAAAATAATTGGACAGAGTTTTTTCTTTTTTTAAGTAATAGTGTCCAAAGAGATTCAATGATCTTATTGCTTATGGATTTGGAGCTTAACTATATTCCTTATTTTAAATTTGATATTAGAATAGCAAGATTATAGACCTTGATACAGTGTGACTTGGAGAAGTATCGTTTCATTAAATTATCAAGTTAAGGCTCAAGGAGCCTGGTGGAATGTGTGTGACCATGAGGCCAGCCAGTTGGAATCCGCTATGGCTCACAGAGAAAGATGCGGTTCTCAGCTCCTGTAAAGATTTAGAACTTCGGGAACCCACAGGCATAGTTCTACGTTGTCCTTTCAGGGGTCCTCAAACTTTTTAAACAGGAGGCCAGTTCATTGTCCCTCAAACCCGCTGGAGGGCCGGACTATAGTTTAAAAATAAAACTATGCACAAATGCCTATGCGCACTGCACATACCTAATTTGAAGTAAAAAAAAAAAAAGGGGGCAAAAACACCCGGCATGCTGAATAAATGTCCTCTGAGGGCCATGTGGTCCGCAGGCCATAGTTTGAGGACCCCCTAGATTGATATAAGTCAGAATCGACTTGATAGTGTTAGGTTTCTGGGGTGGTTGACCTCAGTTCTTGCTTAGCAACGCTGAAAGAATTCATATGGCAGAAGCACTTTTGTAAATCCAAGTGAATGTTATGATAGAAAGTTTCAGGTATCGCAGTCCCCAAAAGTCCCCACTATCTCCGGAAAGCACGCCGGGCTGCATGGCAGGGGTGGGGAAAGTTTGCAGCTGAATATGGCGGTTTCATGGGAGGAATACCTGAGCAGGAGTGCAGAACCAGCTGAGGAGCCACGGCAGGAACCCCCAAGGGCCTCACCCTCCACTTGCAGAGCACGTGAACAAGGGAGGGCGACAAGGAGCCCAGGCCTACTTCTATCACCTCCCAACACCACTGGAGGGCATTGGTCGATCGTACTGGTTGATTTTGGTGCACTTTTGTGAAGTCCTATTCTGTATGACCAGGTGGACCTTCCACCTGGGTCTACATGACTTGGGTCAGAGCATGCTCAGTTCTGAATTTTGCCATAGGTATCTAATGAGTGTGCCTGATTTATTTCCAACCCCTTTGTTGTGGCCCGGACAGCTCATTTTCGTTTAGTGCTGGCATTTGGGAAGACAAGCCCTAATCTAGCAACCTGTCAATAGCAGTAAGTGAATGGAATTAAAACTCAATTCATAGCCATAAATTCAATTCGGACTCATAGCGACCCGAGAGGACAGGGCAGAATTGCCCCCTGAGGATTTCTGGGGCTGGAATTCTTTACAGGAATAGAAGTCTCTTTTTTCTCCCTCCCAGTGGCTCCAAAGGACTGACCTTGCAAGGAGATGTCCAGCGGGTGCCTGCAGGCTCCTTCATTGAAAATCTCTGCTAGTTTATGAAGCGGGAGGGAAATTTTGAGGAGGCCGTCTGCGGCAGAGTTAACTCCCCATTAAAGCCAATGAGCTTTTCCACATCTCTCAAAAAACAAACAAAAAAAACCTAAAGTGACTACTTCAGATTAATATGCTGTAGGTAGAACCACCTCCCACTCAGCAAACCAAACCAATCAACCAACCAAACAAACAAACAAAAACACCCCAAATCCTGTTGCCTTCAAGTCAGTTCTGACTCATGCTCACCCCTTGTGGTACAGAGTACAATTGTTGCATGAGGTTGTCTAGGCTGTACCCTTTATGAAAGCAGATGACCCCTTCCTTTTGTGGTACAGCTAGGTGGATTTGAACTGATAACCTTTATATAAGCAGCCCTATCCAGCGATCTATGTCAACTAAAGTGTCAAAGCATGTAAAGACTGATCCACAACCCCCACTTCTCTCTTCCTCTTCTGTGATGACCTGGAATCCACCTTTTGATCTGGTGGCACCATATTTGTGAAGCAGCCCGAATCACTGACGGACGGTGTGCAGGACAAACACCCTGTAGAATTGCCCTTCCAGCGTCAGAATTTGCATGAACAAGAAATAAACTTCTAGATTTTAAGCCACTGAGGTTTCAGGGGTAGCTTCTTTCTGCAGAACAGACTAGGCTATCCTGCCTGATCATCTCTTCACAGGGTTTTTGTGGAGAGCTACCGGAGCAGCTCGATCCAGGGGAGCTGCCAAAGCAGATACCTACACTTTATCTGGGATTGTAGGTTGTAGTACCAAAGTTTTTATTTGCCCGGGAGGCACTGAGTAAATTTTTTTTCTTCTGAAAACAGGACAATATGTAAGTAAGTTTGGAGACATATGTAGCTGGAGCTGAAAGTCCTCTTACCTTGCAGTTTTCTTTGGTAGAGATAGACTTGTTCTTAATGAAACCCATGACAGTCAGTGTCACAAATGACTTCTGAGGAGAGGCCAAACAGCTAAGTCAAGGCCAGCCTACCGTTCTCTTAAATGCTGTCTCATGCTCTCATCTGCTCTGACGTGTTTGCTCAGGGGCATGTGGCAGCCACTGGGCGGGCCTTACCATTGGCACTGAAAATCATTGTAGGGGATATTAGAGGATTTACATCAAGAAGACCTGACTTCCTGGCCATTGCTCGGGGGCCACAGTTCCCAAGACAATCAGTGTCAAGGGCAAAACAAAATAAAACATGACGAGGCCTCTGGGGCTGGGTTGAGCTGGATATGTAACCAAAGCCCCCTTCTACCAGGATCTTCCCAAGAGGAGATTGCTCTTTTCCATAGCTAAACAATTTTGTTTAACACACGTTCTGCTGGGGAACCTTCTGGGAAGCAGAAGAAAATAAATCTGCCTTCCTTTGAATTAAGCTGGGTTGGGTCCAAGCCCTGTGTAGTGTGTATTCTTATCATAACATCTAAAGGAGTCTCATTTCACCATTCTTAGCTATTAAAAAAAAAGTTCCAGGCACAATAATTCAATTTAAAATTACACACCAGGAGTAGTTCATATTTAATACACTTTATACAGGTATTACAGGTACAAGGGACGTACTTGTTAACTGCCAGGTTGCTGGCTTGAACCAACCAGCTACTCCACAGGAGGTACTGTGTTTCTGTGAAGATTTTCAGCTTGGAAGCCCACTGGGAGAGCTCTCCTCTGGCTTGAGTCTGAAGGTGCTTGACAGCAGTAGCCTTTTGTTTTTATAGAGGTATAAAGCTTTCTTTCTTTCTTTTTTTTTCTCGGTATAAAGCTTTTTAGAACAACAAAAACAATTCCTTTTGGAAGTAAGCCAGAGATAAAACCACAAGTTACATGCTTTACTTTTTTTCTGTCCTGCTGCTGGCAGCCACCCTTTCATCGATTGTGCACACCAGCATGGTGGTGAAGTGGTGAACTCTGCGCTCTCACTCCCCTGGCTACACACTCGGTCTCCTCACTCATCGTGTGGCTTCACCCAACGCACGGAGCCTCCTGCAGGCTCCTCACCCTGTGTGTGTAAAAGTGCGAAGGAGACAGACTTCCTCAGAGCTGTGCTTTAGAGAGAATCCTCCTCACATACTCAGCACCGCCTTGAATAGGGCAGCACTGCATACATGACATCTACTTGATGATTGTTGATGGTGTGGTGGTGTGTTTGTACGGATAAAAAAAGAGCCCTGAATGGTTATGTAACAAGTAAGGGAATAAATAGATCTTCCTTCATCCACCTTCATCTTTCATTGTTCTATCACTCCCTGATTGCAATATTAGAGGCTAAAATGGGCAGAATTACCACCTCTGAACAAAGTTTGTGCACATGGGTGTGCATGCTTGTGTGTCCATGTGAGTGTGCCTGTACAATGTGTGTGCACGTGTGTGTGCACATGTGCACTGGAGCCTGGCAGCAGCAGGGGAGGCGCCTGTCTCTGTTCAGCAGTATCTGACGGCTGCTGCAGGTGTAATGAGAAGTGATTGGTGATCTGTTCAGGGAGCTCCTGGGGTGGACTCAGGGAAGGAGCAGCAAAGAAGACATACTCATCTCCCCCATATGTAGATGAGGTGATGGAGGTGGGCGGTAGAGGAGCAGCTCCTTAGTAATGAGATCACAGGGGAAAGGCCTTGGATGAGGTGCCAGACATCCCTGCTTTCCCAGAGAGGGTGGGGACTGGGAACGAGGCTGCATCCTGCCTAATCAGTTACAGTTGCTCTGTCGCTCTGGGGAGGGAGGCAGATGAGGCAGGGAGCTTCCGGAATCTCTCATCTCCAGTCCTTCTAGGTGGATGTGGGAGCGTGTGAGGACGGCCACACTGGAGGGTCAGGGTTGATCGCCTTGCAGTGTGGAGCCCGGCCTGGACCTGCGTTGTGCAGGGTGACCAAGGAGCTCTGAGGGCAGGGTTCTGGGTGGGGGCTTTGTCTACTAAGACCCACAGCCGCGCCCTGTGACGCAATGTTGGCATGCAATGTGCAAAGACTTGAGACAATGTGAAATGGACCATCCACTTCACTTGGAAAGACAGGAGGGCTGAAAATCAGATTGGGAGATCTGATCTCGTTTGCTGCACAGTTGTGAGAGGAGATATTCCTGGCTTCTCTCATGTTGGGAACCGGGCATAATCAGCCTGACAAAACCAAGGCCATATTGCCTGCCCAGCAGGGCTAAAGCCACGTCACCTCAACCTTATCTTACCCTGACACACACCAGATGGCCCACCCTTGTCTGCTCCAGCACCGGACATTCCAACTGCAGACTTGCGGCCGCCTGCCCTGTGTGCTCTACACCCCCGCCCTTCCTTTTTTTTATCTCCCCTTTGAACTCCCTTGTTTGCCTCACCCTTTATAGAGAGGCTTGTGTAGCAATAAACTCAGACCTTGACAAGAATCTGCTTGGTCTCGCTCCTCTCTCTCGCCCGTTTCTCTTTCAGGCTGGGTCCTCCTTGGAACCCCTCGAATAACTGAGTCCCGCGGGTTGGGGCACTCTCACACATGAAACTATATTCCTCCTCAGGCATCAAGGAGGTGATACGAATGCTTTGATAGCCTAGTATCTGTCAGCTGGGAGGCACAACATAGTGAGAGCCCTTATTAATCACTTGGAGATTAGCTGAGGGGTGGGAGAAGCCAGGCATGAGGCTTTCCAGGGCTGCTCAGCCTGCACAGGAGTCCTTTCCTGGGTTGGACAGAGGTGCTGCCATCTGAAAGCTCAGATAGAGCAGTTGGAAAATTAACTGACCTGGTACAAGATCTATTTACATATATCAAAAGATCCTGGGTAATAACATCTCATGTTTGTGCAGCATGCCACATTTGTCAAAGGGCTTTCTCATTTACTGTCTTACTTGGTCCTCAAACTAAGAGGCCTTTGGGCAGCTATTGCTGTTTAATTTTGGGCGTGGTAACAGCTTTGGGTATAGTACTGGGCTTGGAATCAGGCTGTGCAACCCACAGCAGGTCACTTAGCTGCTCTGGATTGGCTTTCTTCCTCTACGAAGGTCAGCGCTTGGACTAGACCATTTTCCCAGTGGCAGCTCTGCTGACATTTTGGCCAACATCGTTCTTGTGGGGCTGTGTTGTTCCCTGCACCAGGATGCTAAGCGAGCATCCCTGGTCTCAGCCCACTAGATGGCAGTGGGACTCCCTTCTTCAGAATGTCTCCAGGCATGGCCAAATGTCCCCAGCAGAGCATGCTGCTGGGCTGGCGCACGGCAGGATGATGCACTCAATGAGTTGGATTTTAAGTTTTCAGGTACTTTACATGTCTGCACAGGGAGACTACATCAACAATTACCCAGCAGTCAATGGGTCATCACTGACCCTCTCTATAATTCCAACTGAGATCATGAAGCACCGACTGAGTTTCTGAGCTTAGCACCCGGCATGGCACAAGTTGTTTAGCACTCAGCTACAAACTAAAAGGTTGGCAGTTCAAACCTATCCAGAGGCCTCTTAAACAAAATCCTGGTGGTCTGCTTCAGAAGAGTTGGAGCCATGAGCACCCCATGGAGTGAAGAGATATAAACATGAATGTGGATGGGACTCTAGGTATAGCTACAACCGGGAACCATGGAATCAACTACATCATGGAATCAACTTCAACTCCTGGCCTCCTTGTGTGTCCAAGAAGAACTGTGCTCCCCAGGGTCTGGAAAGGCTGCTTGGTCTGAAGTAGATTTGCAGGCCCTTCTTTCTAGGTGCCGCTGGGTGGCCTCAACCTTCCAAGCATGCTATTAAAAGCCAATCCGTCACCTGTGTGCATCACTGAAGTCACACAGACACAGGGAGCAATGCCCTGGCTGGGGCACTGGAACAGCGCTGGCATGCGGTGAGTGCTGCCCAGTTAGCGAACAGGTCTTCCCTTGGTACTTTCTCAGGTCTGTGTGAAGCTTTCTAAGCATCCAGAGTTCTCGGCCTGATTCTGCTGCCAACTTGCAGTGTGGCTTCGAGCTAGTCTCTTGCCCTCTCTGGGCTTGATAACAAAAGCAGGGCAGGCCAGCCACAAATATCGTGTGGCTAGCAGGGGAAAGCAGTTGAGGACACAATTGCAGATGGAGTTCATCCTTTGGACTCATCGCCCCTCCTCCCTAACACCCCCCCCCCCACTCCACACACACACCTTTTCAACTGCACCAGATGGGTTTTAACTTTCCGGCACCAGAAAAGCAGACCTTGAGTTTTTTCCTTTATGGAATGTAGGCCATCCCTGCTTATGTGTCACATTCAGTCCTCGTTCTTCTCCCTACTCTTGTCCCTCCTCCAGTCATCAACAAGTGACTGCAGGGCGGTTTCCCAGCAGGGCTGTGCTCAAAGATTCATAATGCTGGGTTTTCCTTTAGTTCTCCACAGTCTTGGGCTTGGAACAATCCAGGCATTACCTTATCAAATGCTCATTTTAGGGGGGAAGACGGGGGCACTGGAAACACCACATGGGGCTCAATCCTTTTCTGCACGTGTCTGAGGGGTTTCCAGGAGTTCGAATTTCAACTTAAGTGATTTATTTTTTGTTGTTTAATCGCGTGCCTGTCATCTGCTGGACATTTCTTCTACAGTGTTTTGTTGTTGTTAACCCCATTTCTAAGATCAGAGATAGAAGGGTCAGGCACAATAGGCAGTTAAATTGACTCAATCTGGGGTGTGAACCTGCTTCTGTCTGGTTCCTCATAGCCCTCAGTCATTTTCATGCAGGTGTTGTGAAGGGTGTGGGTTCAGCAGCCACACACTGCCTCATCTCGCCTCCTCGTTGATAGGCTGTGTACCCTTATGTGAGTTGTTTAATCTCCTACCAAGCTTGTGAGAGCACTACTTTTATTAGCTTCATTTTACCGAGACTGTGAGAGGTCAGGGGAGCGAAGGCTTACATATTGCCAGGCATATAATATGCTAATGATAGTCAAGATATATAACTAAGCATTTCTCTGTTCTTGGTTCTGTCAGTACCTGGTGTGGCCACAAAGGAGAAACCTGGTTTCCTGCTATTTTGAGCATCTAGTGTGAATGGCAGGAGATAAGTCACAAGCTAATGAACCCTTGTGGTGTAGTGGTTAAGCACCCTGGGCCCGGCTATCAAAAGATATAGTGTCCAGGGTCTTAAAGACTGGAAGATAAACAAGGGGCCATCTAGCTAAGAAACAACAAAGCCCACATGGAAGAAGCCACCAGCCTATCTCGACATGATCGCTGAAGACAAAGCGGGTGCATAAGCAAATGCGGGCATGTTTTCCTGATGTGCACTCACCCTTTACATAAAACTCTCTCTTATACATACGCGTTTCTGTGGATTTGTTTCGCTAAGGCACCCAGACTAACATAAGCAGCATGGAACGCATTTAAGAAGCCTAGACAAGGGCAGGGCAGGATATTTGGAGGGACTGGATCCAGAATTAGAGAGGAAGGGGTCCTGGAGGTGAAACGGGCTGCTAGCTCCCTGTCCCAAGGGGGACAATGAGACTGCTGGCTCCCATGAAGATTTACAGTCTTGAAAACTCCATATAGGGTCACTGTGGTTGGAATCCACTGGACGGCAGTGGCCTTTTGGGATTGAAGGTGGAAGCCACCAAAGAGCCTGCGGGGAGTGTGTGAACTTCTGGAATACAGCGAACAACCTCTGCACATCTGCTTTTCGTGCTGCCCAAGTCATGCATTGACATTTGTCCAAAAGTGAACCATCACAGCTGCTCTCTCAGGAAGCTGGGGGCTGAGCCCGCTGGTTCCACTCTGTCAGCATTTCTGGTCCGGGTACCTGCCCTCTGCCCCGGCACAGGCAATGGGCTTTTGGAAGCAGTGCTCCCTGGGTAGTGGGTGTGATTTGGCTCCTCTGGCCTAACATGATGAATGCTGAGAGGGGGTGGATACTAGGGGGTTAAGCTCCCTGACCTTTCCCTAGCCCAGGGGAAAACTTACTATTTAAAGTAAGTTTTAGACAGAATCTTTAGAAAGATAAATTGTTTACTTAATGTACACAATTACTCCCCAACACATCTGTTTTGTGTCTGCTCAACTCAACCTCATAGGCTATGGATGACCTTGAGCAAGTTTTTAAAGTCACAATGGGTTTCTACCAGGATTGAGAGTTCAGCTCTCTCAACTCTCCAACTGGTTATTAGCACCATAGTCTCATTTCTATTTATGGATTTACTTTGTTTGAGGGAAAAAAGACTCCCAATTCAACTTTATTTTATTAGGAACTCCTTTGCTATGTTTTACACAAGAAAAAGACACAAACCGCTGTTCTGGATGAAGGAGAGCATCCGCATGAGGCCACAATGGTGTCGGAAGGACCCACAGCCACAGTTACTTAAATAAAATGACACTCATTCTGTCCTGCTGACTCTGACTCATAGTGACTCTGTGTAGGGATCCTGAAGTTGCTACCTTTACAGGAAGCAATAACCTCATCTTTCTCCTGTGGAATGACTAGTGGCTTCGAACCAGCGATCTTGCTGTTAATAGTCCAACACTATCCAGCATCACCACCTGAGCTCCTGAAAGCTTAAATGAGACATGGAAAACAAACACCTTTGTCACAAAACTGTCCCTGAAGACGGATCAATTCATGGAGTTGCGGGAGGGCCTGTGAGAGCATGAGCGGGACCTTCATTGGGATGTGCACACGACCGTATATCGCTGAGTCTGGCCCGGGGAGTGGACGCAAGCTTTCCACTGCCGGTCAGCAGTAGGAAAGAACTCAATGGTGGCTGAATGTGTGGCCCCTCAAAATGGATTTAGGGTCTCCACATAGACTCTCACTGTGAGCCACAGCCTATTGCTCAAAATTTAAGCTTAAATATGACTTAAATGCCTAACATTCTGTTTCCTTAAACTAGAGTACTGCCAGGATCAACTAGAGGCCTGGATGACCTATCAGGTCTGAACAACGATCTCAAATCACTTCACATGATCCATTCCACCAGTCATGTCACCAGTCACACCTCCTCACTTACCCATTCCAGAGACTGTGCCTGTATAACCTATCGACTAACACATTCCCACATGTTGTGATTATGAAACCAACCATCATGCTGGAATAAGGACCAATCACGATGTAAGGGGCAGGGTCAATGGGAAAGCAAGATAGGGGCTGAGGGGAGTCAAGAGGGTCCCATCACTCAATCCCTAAACCTGATCTAATGTCACTAGACTGGGGTCTTCCTCACATCTCAAGGGCACCCGATTCATGATTGAAGTGAATTGTGCTTATTCAATCTTTGTTCTGCTTACCGTCCTGCTATGCTGCCTCCTCTTCTTGCTTTATGTGTGTGGCTCCCTCTGTTGTGGTGACAAATGGCTTGAGAGGGATTTGACATAGGGAGAAAGCCCACCCACATCAACTGTCACCAGAAGCAGACACTGAGTTCATTTCTCTCACCTCACAGAACTATGCACATCAGACACTGGTAGAGCTGCCCGGAAGGGGAACCCTTAGTGCAGTGGTTCTCACCCTGTGGGTTGCGACCCCTTTGGGAGTCATATGACCCTTTCACAGGGCTCGTCCAATTCATAACTGTAGCAAAATTACAGTGATGAAGTAGCAAGAAAATCATTTAATGGTCGGGGGGGTCACCACAACAAAAGGACCTGTATTAGGAAGGTTGAGAACCACTGCCTGAGTGTGCTTAGGACTTTGCTGCCCTCAGGGTCACCAGACATTCCTGAAGGCAGAGTCACTGCAGGAAGCCCTTCTGGGAAATGCCCTGAAGCCTGGTCTCAACCAACTCCATCCACCCTCACCCTCCTAGATCCTAATCATAGGCTGCATGGAAATGCTCCCTGCCACTTCAAAGACTGTAAGTCCATGGGAGCAGAAAGCCTTCTCTTTCTCCCTTGGAGTGGTGGCTGGTGAGTTCAAACTGCTCACCTTCTGGGTAACATAACCCACAGACCAGCTCCCCCTGAGCTCAGTTAGGTTTGCCACACAGCACACATTGTTGGGAACCTTCTGAAGTAGCTGTGCCATGTGCAGGTTGGGGGATTTCGCACAAGATGCAGAATTCCACCCTCTTTTGGCAAAAATAATTTTTGCAATAGCCTTGTATTCTCTTCTGGATCTGAGTAGCAGCTACTCTCATGCAGTCCTAGCACATACATGCTAGGTCTTACGCCGAGTCTGCTCCATGCTTTCCTGTGTCCTATGTGGCGCTGTAGGCACCCAAGGCATGGACTCTGCAGCCTGGGTTCAAATCTCTCCTTTCCACTTCCTCACTGTGTGGTCATAGGCTCATGGCTTTATCATCCTGTGCCACTGATTTTTCATCTGTAAAATGAGGCAAGAATAGAGTCCACACATAGGCTTCTTAAGTGATATAATTGAATTATAATATACAAAAAGCTTAGAACATTGCTCGGCATCTTGCAAATACTGTTAGGTAGCTTAGCATAGGGAGTGGGTCATCCATTACATATGCTCAGGTTCAAACTTCCGGCCAGGAAGGGGTGGTACACCTAGGTGGGTGTTACACCTGGATTGGCCCATCTGAGCCAGGTGAATTCAATCCAGCCAATGGGGTTGACCAGGACCATCAACCATGCCTCCCTGTGGAGGAATTGAAAAGGCAGGATCTTGACCTCTCCGATGTCTCCCTTCACCCACTTTTCTGTTGTCCGTCCCCCAGGGAGGAGGTCACATGAAGATACTTGTAATCGGTTTCCTCTTTCCAATCCACCCTCCCTCTACCCTCCCAATATCACCACTCACAAATTATCAAGGTTTCTTGAGGGATGGGGGAGGAAGGGGTAAAAATGAGGACTTGATTGATGCCAGGGGCTTAAGTGGAGGCAAATGTTTTGAGAATAATGAGGGCAGTGAGTGTACAATGTGCTTTACACAATTGATGTATGTATGGATTGTGATAAGAATTGTATGAGCCCCTAATAAAACGATTTAAGAAAAGAAAGAAAAGGCAGGATCCTGGAGCCCACGTAGTGACTTTCTCTCCAGCAGCTTCTAGGCAAGCTGTGCAGGGGTGAGGGGCCCTGAGGTGCCTGTGTAAACCTGAAACTTCTTCTCTCAAAAAACTCACTTGGATCACAATCCAGGCTGCGGAGTGAATTCTTTCTCACGCGAAGCCAAGGACTGAGGTATATTTCTCCCACGAGAGATCTAACAATAGTATCTCTTATTATATCATTAGGAGCCCTGGTGGTGTAGTGGACTATGCATTAACCTGCTAATCGCAAGGTCAGGGGTTTGAACTGACTAGCCCGTCCGTGGGAGAAATATGAGGTTGTCTATTTCTGTAAGGCAATGGTTCTCAACCTTCTGAATGCCGCCACCCTTTAATACAGTTCATGTTGTGGTCACCTGCAACCATAAAATTATTTTCATTGCTACTTTATAACTGTAATTTTGCTATCGTTATGAATTGGATGACCCCTGTTAAAGGGTTATTTGATCCCCAAAGGGGTCGCGACCCACAGGTTGCGACCCCTGCTGTAAGGATTTAAAGTCTCAAAACCCCAAAGGGGCAGATCTTTGTCCTATTGGGAGTCAATAAAATGGTAGTTAGGTTTTTTTCTGCATCAGTATCAGATTCTGGTGGCAATCTCAGTCATCCTGCATTGTGGTCTGGTTTGAGCTCCGGAAATGACTGCCCTGGTTTGAGGTGAGGGCCACGGTGCTTCAGTGGTAGACCTCTCATCGTCTTTCACCGGGAAGACCCGGGTTTGATTTGCAGCCAATGTGCCCCAGACTGTCAGTGAAGGTTTGTGTGTTGCTACGACACTGAGGCTTCAGTGGTGTTTCCAGACTGAAACAGAATAATGAAGAAAGACCTGATCATCCCCATCCACACATTGACCTATGGCCCACCACTGTTGGCTTCCTCTCCCAGTCCTGGTGGTAGCACAGATTGGCACAGTTTGCTCCACTGCCCATGAGGTGCCCATGAGAGGCTGAGTCGACAACCACAGTCAAGATCAACAGCTTAAACTCCATTCTGGGTCTATGGAAACAAGAACAACCTTCTGAAATGAGGTCACATTGCTATTTAGGACTGGGAGGATGCCTTTGTGATATGGATTGCACTCTGGATCCCGAGGGGGACTTTTAAACACAGCCACATAGCAGCTCCGGAAATTGTCATAGTGAGAAGGCAGGTTAAAAAAAAAAAAAAAAAAAAAAAGCTTTTACTGGCTTGCTCAAAGGAGGCTGCGGGTAGATTGTGGGGTGGAAAACTCCTCTGGAAATGAAAAGTTTTTTTCCTTACATATGCATCATTTCTTCTGGTCCTGAAAGAAAACACAAAGCAGACGAGAGAAGGAAATGGAGACTAGCAGTCATCTTGTTGGTATTCCCACAGCACCCCCTCCTTAAGCACTTGCTGCCATCTCATCCAACTCCACTCAGTGTATTTCCACCCGGCAATGATGCAGAAATGTCTGCGTACTCCAGTTTGATTGTAGTCGGGCAACGTTTATGGCTTTGACATTCAACTGAGCATGGCAGGACGTCTAGAAACAATTATAACCAGCACCTGCTCTGTCTGTGCTGTGGGCAGGCAGTGACGGATTCCCAGCCTCTGGAACACTAGTGTTCCCTCCCAGCTCAGGATAATGACGGTGACACTCGGCCCCCTTGTTGTCTGGGGAGCTCAAGGAGCTCTCCTCTGAAACCTCAACTTATGGGCATTTCTTTAAGTGAAGACATCAAATTAGTGACTGGAAAGGAAGGCATAGGAGATGATTATTGGCCACAAGACAAGCCTCAACCGCCTCCAGAGAGCATGTCTCCTAAGTACCAAGTCGGCGGTGACAGCTAGGGGGCCCTGGGTCACCGGGTGGTGTTGAGAGGGGACTCTGGGGCCCCAGCGTGGGACGCTGGCGGGTGCAAGTTCAAGAGGGTCAGGGGCTGATGCCTCCCCATGCCCCTGCCCTCCCCCAGCAAGGGCGCTCTGGGGTGCTGGGTCCTTGAGGCCCCGGCTGGCGGGGCCGCCCATGGTCAAGGCTTCGGGCACAAGCGCGGGTGCGCTGAGGCCTGCGCCGTGCGGGGGTCTGGGCTCAAGCAGGTGTTCGCGGCGGCTCCGCGGGCGGGCGGGCGCCCAGCAGGACGACCGACGACCCCAGGCGCATCGCCGGCACCCAGCGCCCGGGCGTAGAGGCGGGCGGGGGGCCTGCGCTCCGCTGCCGCCAGGGCCCCCTCCTTCCGCGCCCCCCCCCCCCCGCGCCAGGTGAGCCCGGCCTGGGCCTCGGCGGGCGGTGGGGCTGCCCTCTCGCCGCCCTCCAGCGCCCCTCTCGCCGCCCTCAAGGGGCCGGGCCGCGCCGAGCCGGGCTGCCGCCGGCCGGGGCTGGGGGTTGGGAGGGGCGGGGGTCACGAGCGGGTCGCTCGTTCGGCCGCAGGCGGGGGGCGTGGCCGGGCGGCCGCGCGCGATGCCGGGCCATCGGCCGCCACGCCCTCGGGCTCAGACTCCGACTCCGGCTCGGCTCGCCCTGGCGGCGGTGGCGCCGTGAGGAGGAGTCCGCGCTCCTCTGTGGCGGCGGCGGCGGCCGGCTCCAGGCCGGGTTTTGGCGCCGCCCGCCTGCTGCCTCCTGGCGGCTCCTGAACTCCAGCCCCCTCTCTATCAGCCTCTCACTCCGTCTCAATACGTCTCAAGATGGCGGCCAATGTGGGATCTATGTTTCAATATTGGAAGCGCTTTGATTTACAGCAGCTGCAGGTCAGGCTTCTCTCTCGGCCTCTCGCTCGCGGGTGGGGGCTGCGGGCGGTCGCGGCCTCCCCGGGGGGGGCGCCGGGCTGCCTTGCCGCCGGGGAGCCGCGGCGGAGGGGAGGAGGGGGGTGCCGGGGAAAGCGGAGCCGACTCAGGGACAAGTCCCTCTCACTCCCTGGCCCCCATTGATAACTCGCTTGATCGGAAATTGATCCTCTTTGTTCAATTCATCGATCAGCCCAAGATGGCGCCGGGAGCCGCCGCCGCCACCGCTGCCCCTGGTGTCTGCACCAGGCGCCCGCGGGTTGCGCAAAAAAAACAAAAAAAAAGAACTTGAGGAAAGTTGTGTTTTTCTTTGCTGTCTCATACCCTGTATTCTTTTATCTCCTCTCTGAGATCCTTCTGTAAGGGGATGTCCAGTGCACTGCAAATAGGTTTTGGGTCTATACCCTGCCGTCCCCTCTCATTCTCCATGATAAGATTTTTTTGTTCTCATGATGCCTGTTGCCTTATCCCTTTGAAACTTTGTGATCACACAGGCTGGTATGCTTCCTCCATGTGGGCTCTGTTGCTTCTGAGCTAGATGGTTGCTTCTTTACCTTCAAGCCTTTAAGACCCCACACGCTATATCTTTTGGTAGCTGGACACCATCGACTTTCTTCATCACATTTGCTTATGCAGCCGCTTTGTGGTCAGTGATGGTGTAGGGAAGGTGAGCATCGTTTAATGCCAATTTAATAGAACAATGTTCTTGCAATGAACGAGTCCTTGAGCGGAGGCCCTATGTCCATCTGCTACCTTAATACTAAATCTATAAACATATGGACATAGATCTATTTCCCCATGCCCCTTTGTAAATATATGTACATGCCTTTATTTAGACATCTATAACTGGCCCTTGCTTCCCAGCTCACTCTTCTATACCCTTTGATTTTCCTCTTGTGCCCACTGTCATGCTCAGTCTTCCTTTGGGTTTCAGTAATTCCTCTTGGTTACATTACCCTTGATCACGCCCTACCAGGCCTCCTGCATCCCCCTCACCACCGAATTCCATCACTTTTTGTTCCCTTGTCTCTGGAATTCTTAACACCACTACCTTTCTTCCCACCTCCCTCTCTCGCATGTCCTCCAGGATGTGCTAGTTCCGTTTTTTTTTCTCCTCCAGATTGTTCGTTCAGCCTATCTTATTTAGACAGACCTGTAGAGGCAATAACATGCACAAAAACAAGAAAGAACAAAACCAAGCAGCAAAATAAACAAAACAACAAAAATCCAATTACAATAAAAGAAAACAAAGGTCAACAAGATAGAAAAGCTCATAGATAGTTTAAGGACTATGTGTTGGCCTTTAGAAGTGTTTTCTAGTCCAGTCTTTTGGGGCACCAAACCCTGACCCTAAAGTCCACCTTTAGCATTTCCTTGGGATCTTGCTGCTCCTTTTACTTGCTCTTCTGCTGTACCCCCTTAGTGTTATGCCTCGGTGTAGCGAGATCAGTTTGGGGGTAATTCCCACAATGTGTCTCCAGTGTTGTCCCCTCTAGGGCTATGGGTCTTTGAGGGACGTTGTGTCTCGTCGTGGGGCTGGCCATGTGGTCGTCTATGTGAACTGACTTCTCTGAGTGGGAACATCATCCTCAAGGTCTGGTGGGACAGGATGTGCTCCACTCTCCCCTTCTCCCCTTCATCTCTGTGTGCTCTGATCAGATAATGTCTCTGTCCAGGAGATGCAAATTCAATGCTATCCTCTGAAATAAAATCTTTGGGAGGGGTTGTGGGGAATATCTGCTCAGATCTTTGGTGTGTCCAGGAGAGAGGGACTGCTCGGCTGGGCACAGCCACGAGGGGCTCAGAACTCTGGCTCCAGAAAATGGTTGTAAGTTTGGCTTTGTTTTTAACCAGTTGTGTGCCTCTGGGTCAACACCTGTGTTTTTTTGAGTTAGTTTTCTGATCCGAAAAGTAAAGGTACTCCATTGTCCAGACTCCCATGTCACCAAGTGATCGATAGGGGCTAACCAGAGCCTGATTCAAATAGTGTGGATCTGTTAGGTGCCTTCTAGACCTGGGGTGGCGATTCTGAGCCCAGGACAACAATAATGTCCGAGAGGTGATATAGGTGGCTCCAAATTGAAACAGGAAGACCACTGTGGAGATTTTGTCCTTCCACTGATGGCCACAGGCCACCGCCTCACGTCCTGCAAAAACAGTTTCCATGGCTCAACAGCCAAGCCAGGGGCCAGTGCCATAAAAATCATATGGCTAACTGGGACAAAGGGCAGACAGATATTTTTTATCATGATGTCTTGAGAAACCCACCTAACCTCCATGCAAATCTTCTGGTGTGAGTTATTTTTGGAAGCAATCATATGCTGACAGTAATTCAAATCTTTCCTTTTGACAATTTGCCTGTACTCTTTTCTGAACCTGAGAAGGTAATCCCTGTGTCCACTAAGAAATTGACTGGCTGGCCTCCTACTTGGACAGTTAGCCTGGGATCCTGGGGACCAAGTGAAACAGAGCACTGACACCTTCATTCAGCTTCTTCAAGCATTATTGTCTCTTGCTTGGGATTTTCTAGGTGTGGATGAGGCCCGTCCTCTCTATTGGAGGGTTGTCTGCTTCTCCTGGGGTATTCAAGGCACTGATTTTTCCAATGTCCTTCTTTCCTGCAGTAGGCACATTGATCCTGCCCCATGGCTTGGCGGTGCCCACAGGTCAGTCTCTCCGTAAGTGGGCCATGCTCTCCTTTTCCTGAGTCTCTGGGGTCTCTCATGGCAATTACTAGTATTTTAACTAGTTTCTTTGTCTCTGTCGTGGTAGGATCATCTCTGTTGTTACACACCCGCTGAGCCACTTGTACCAAATCACTAAGATTTTTCCCGTCAAACCCTTCCCACTTCTTTTTCATGTCTGAGGCAGACTGAGTAATAAAGGCAATACTTATTGCCCTCCTGTTCTCGGGGCCTCCAGGCCGTTAGGGATATAAAGCCCGTAGGCTTCCATCAGTCACTCTAAAAAGGCACGCAGACATTCTCTTGTAAGAGCCTGAAAATTCTCACTGACCTTAGATAAATTCATAGGTTTTCTAGCTGTTCCACTGAGGGCCTGCAAGAGAAACTGGTGATACCTGGTTAGGCCTTCTGTGCCTTGCAAGGAGTTTGGATCTCACATTTTTCGTGCAGTGGCAAAAAGAGTTTCCCTCACATGGGGAGTGCCTGCTGTCTGACCATCATGTCCATTGACTGCTTACTGGGCCTCTCTCTGGCAGGGCTACTGTACCTGTGTTGTGAACAGCACCTGGAGAAGTTGCTGGCAATTTCTGGAGGTGGGCTAATGCATATGGAAAACCGTTTCTATCAAGGAATCAGACCTGCTTTGTCAGAAAAAGGGATTTTGTTGATTCCAATTATACAAATCACTGGAATACAAGGGGATATATACCCAAAAAGGGACTCAGGGGTCTTCCCCAGGTGTTGGGGCTGCTTGCCTTGAGTGTAGAATGGCTGCTGCCAAATCATCCTTCTTGGGGGGTGGGGCGGTCGAGATCCCATACCAGCCCTAGTGTATGTTGGGGTGTGGACTCAGAAAGGAGTTATGAGTATTTCTCTCTCTCCAGCCCCATGCACCTGACAGGGTGGCAGTGATAATGAAGGGTCGTAAGCTAGTTCTCCCACTCCCAGAGTCCTCCTGCAAAAAGGAATAAAGCCGAGACAGAGGGGTATGGGGAGGGGTTGGGGAAGGGCAGCCTCCACCTTAGTGGTTTTAGGACCTTGGGTCTATTTTTTTTCTGGTCCTGCCATGTTTCCTGAAATCTTGAAACAAGAACCCTTTCTGTTGCAGGAGGAAGTAAGTCTTTTGTTTATGCTGGCTTATTAGTGGCAATGTCATTCCACGCATCAATTTTAGGGATCAGATAGGGATGTCCTGGTTCCCCATAAACATAACTATGAACTCTGAGAAATAGGGGAAGGGAAAACGAGTCTTGCATGGGCAAATCAGGAACTCCTTCTGTCCAATCACCTTTAAACAAATTGCGGAGTCTCCAGGCTTTAGGGCTGAAACTACATTCTCTTTGTGAGCGCCTAGAGCAGGGGTCCTCAAACAATAGCCTGTGAGCCACATGCGGATAGCCGAGGACCTTGATCCTGTCCGCCGAGTGTTTGTGCCCCGTTTGTTTGTGTGTTTTTTTTAAACTTCAAAATAAGGTATGTGCAGGAAGCATAGGAATTTGTTCATAGTTTTATTGAAACGATAGTTCGGCCCTCCAACTGATCAGAGGGACAGTGAACTGGTCCCTGTTTAAAGAGTTTAAGGACCCCTGGCCTAGAGAAATCAGAAATCCGTAGTTCTGGGGAGAGCACTCCTGTTAAGGAGGTTTCCTTTCTAAGCAAGCCCAGACAGTGGCAATTGGATCTCGGTGCACCTCGAAATGTTGTAGCCACTCTCCATTCCCAGAAAGAAAACTACTCCGACCGCTGGCAAGTTCAACAGAAAAAGTTTTTTTTTTCCTGAGCAGCCCCAGTCTAATTGTCCAAAGGTTTTTATACTTTTGCAATGTGCAGGTGTGCAAGCAGGCAGAGTAGAGAAGCAGGGTGTTGCAGTTAGTCATTCTTAGTTGAACAAAGACTGCTCTGGTCGCTCTCGCGAATCTTCTGAGCATCCATATCCTTTGGGACATTCCCTTGGGCACATCTGCACAGCCTACCTCCCCTATATCAGCTAGTTCATTTACAGTTCATAGCTACTTTATTTACTTTACATGGTGCCTTCTGTCAGCTCATAATGGCTTCACTCTTGTCAAGGCTGTTTAAGCTTTTCCCAGAGATCCTATATAGCCGCCATTGTGGCCATGGGGAAACGGGGCCTGTGACCCTGGCCAAGATGGTGCCCACCAGCCCAAACATGTGGAAGGGCACTGCCTAGGGAGCTGGTTGAATAGACCTGGGAGTTAGCCCTGCCTTGTCCTGGGAGCCAAATATTTCCCTTTTCCCCTCCATTCCCTTTCTCCTGGCTTTTCAAACAAGCTGCTTTAGCCCTATAATGCCCAGCACAACATTTTTATAACATTTAATTGAAACTTATCTAGTACCAAACTTATAAATTATCAATGTGACAATTTGGTTACATTTCAAAAACATTGCACGTTTTATATATTTGAATGCCATATATACATATTGATAACTATGAAAGTAAAGAATAAAAATGTTTAAAATTATTTCCTGAATTTAAAACTTGAGGCGTTATAGTGTTAGTGTTCTACCAGTGTAGGTTTGTTCCTTGTTACAGGCTGGTTTTCCGTGGCCCAGGCTTAGGCCAATGGCATATGGAACCCTTCCTGTGTAACTGTTACCTTTAGGCTTTCAGTGTTGCTGCTTAAGGCACTTTTGGGGAAAGCTCTTACTACACAGTTCCACTGCCACGATGTTCCAGACAGAAATTCCAATTCCCTTAAGGTTCCCTGAGCTTCCAGATGCCCCTTCCCTTCAGAGATTTGAGAGTCTGCTCCCGCCAGCAGGCATCTTGGAGGGCCGTGGGGCCATTCCAAGCAGTGGTTCTCCTAGCTTGTCTAGAATAATGGTTGGACTTAAAGTCGACCTCAGTGAGTTGTCTTTGATCCCTTACTTCTTGCTGGGGCATCTTCCTGAGGCAACAGATTCAGGGCAATAAAGGGCTCGCTCTCAAGTGGGGTTTATTGACCTTGAGGCAGCAAGCTCTACATAGCCTTCTTTTGTGCTTTCTAGATGGGACTTAGCAGCTTCATACTCAGGAATTGCCCCCTTGCATGAATCCTGTCCAATTGGGATAGAGTTGACACAGAGGCTAGACAAACAAAAGCTGATACACTATGCAACTTTATTTGAGAAAGGAGAATGGTGGCCAGAGAATGGTACACTTTCCCTTCTAACCCTGATTCACCTGGAACAGTTTTGTAAAGTGATTGGAAAGTGGGCCGAAATGCCAGAAGTTACAGCATTTCTCCTTTTGAGGAGCAGTAGAGACCTTCATCCCCAGTGCACCCAGGAACCCCTAAGGCAGGCATCCTCAAACTGTGGCCCGTGGGGCACATGTGGCCTGACGACATTTATCCCACCCTCAGGGTGTTTTTGCTGCCTCTGCATGTCCTACTTAGTAGCCGATTCGTGCAATGTGCATAGGAATTTGTTCATAGTTTGGTTTTTTTTTAACTATAGTCTGGTGCTCCAACGGTCTGAGGGACAGTGAACTGGCCCCCTGTGTAAACAGTTTGAGGACCCCTGCCCTAAGGGATCCTGGACTTAGGGGTTACTAATCTCCCAGCCCTGAAACATCCCTGAACATTCTACCCGTTGTAGGAGGCACCATGGGAATTTGGTCTCTGGGTAATTTACAAGTCTTTTATTCAATTTGAAGCCAAGAAAATTAAAAATGACTCAGACACTTACTTTCTTTTGATCCCTGTTGACTCCCGCTGTAGTATTCCAATATTACAATTTAACGCTATAACGCATGACCTTTTCATTCCATTCAATTAAATGTGTGTGTATAGATAGATAGATAGATAACTATGAAAGTAATTAATGAAAACAAAATTTGTTTGACCAAAGTTAATAATTGAGGGATAATAGGATTAAATAGAAGCATGGTTCTTAGCAGTGGGTCCAAACATTAGGATCATAAATGAAACAGTGATCTCAGTGCACCCAGTAGTTCCCAAACCCTGTACCCTCATAGGGGAAATTGTGGATGCTTTTACTCCCGTGCCTATACTTAGAACGAACAAACACACATGCCTGATAATCCTAAGATTTTTTTTGTTTCCTGTGACACTCACCTAATTTCAAGGGCACTGCCACCTCACAAGCCTAGCCTTGTCTCAGTTAAACTGTTCACCCTCTTGTCCATTTGTTTGTTTTTCCAGAAGTTCTCAAGTTACCAAGTCCTCTGAACCAAGTGTGCCACCTCTAGGACCACCATCTCCTGGACCACCTCAACCTTATCCATCCTAGACCTGAATGGACAACCCCTCCCAGCAGAGTAGAAAGGGTATGGACCCAAAGCCCCACTTCACCCTTTTGCCAGCAGGAAGGACCTAAAGATGTCGTCGCCTTGTACCCCAAAGATTTGGGTCCATATCTCTTCAGGGTGTAAATTTTAGGTAGCTAGCATAGGGACTAGGTTGTCCATGATACATGCTCAGAGGGCCAAGCTAGCCACCCAGGAAAGAGTGGCACACCGAGCGTGCTCAGAGGTCCAGGTTTCCAGTCAGGAAGGCCAGGTACACCTGGGTGGGTGCTGCACCCACATTGACCCACCTAGGCCAAGTAAATTCAATTCAGCCACTGGGGTCCACCAGGGTTGCCTACCATGCCTCCCTATCTCTCCTAAAACACAATTGGATCACAAACCTGGCTTTGGCGTGAATTCTTTCTCATGCAGAGCCAAGGACCAAGGTATATCTGTCCACAGAGAGAAAAACCTAGGAAAGCTCTTTGGAGGCAGCAGCACTGCACATGAGTGGCTATTGGATACTGTTTAGATGCATGGCTTTCTATTTGGAACTTTTTTTTGTCTCACCTGAATGGAAAGGAAGAGGTAATACTTCTGGATCACACAGTATCCATGTCCACAAATGAGCTGCTCATTCCACAGTCCTGGCAGTGCCTTTTGAAAACCCTCTGCTTTAGAATGTCACTCCTTGAAGATGGCAGTGGGAGTGGCTGGGGCCAAGTATGCTGCCTCTTACTCCCAGTTGCAGGTTTCTGGATGCTGATTGTATCTCTTACAGCATCAATTAGTGGGCTTGTTGTCTGCCTCAGGCTTTGTTCACAGAGATCCTCCAGCTAGGTGGTGGTGTGTGCGCATAAGCAGAGGCTTCCTGCCAATCCCCCATGAGTAGTAGAGCTCCCATGGTGTGGACTCCATGAAAGCCGTGCTCCAGCCAGCAGGATTACAAAGGAGGGTGGGCCCGGCAGGACAGGAGGGCCATTGCCCCTATGGAATGACCTCAGAACCCCGCCTCCCTCCCTGTCCAGCTCCTGGGACTATGGGCCCTAAGCTTCATGCCTGACTCAGGAATAGACACAGGGTGAGGCAACTCCAGGAGGTGATTTTGCTGATCTAATCCAGCCTGAGATCATCCTTGCATGTGCCCTCTGTCCAGACCTTTTTTTAAATTGTTCATGCAACACTAACCACAATGCATATATACATCGGTTGTGTAAAGCACATTTGTACATTCATTGCCCTCATTATTCTCAAAATATCCACTCTCCACCCCACCCAAGCCCCTGGCCTCAGCTCCTCATTTTTCCCCCTCCATTCGAGCTACCCTTGATAATTTACTAATTATTTTCTCATATCTTGCACTGTCTGATGTTCCTTCACCCACTTTTCTGTTGAGGTTAAATGTAGATCCCTGTATACGGTTTCCGTTTTCCAACCTACCCTCCCTCCACCCTTCCCGAGTCTGCACTCATAACACTGGTCCTCAAGGGCTCATCCACCCTGGATTCCCCATGTTTCCTGTTCCTATCTGTCCAAGTGTACATTCTCTAGTCTAGCCTGATTTGTAAATTAGAATTGGGATCATGATAGTGGGAGATAGGAAACATGTAGGAACTAGGGGAAAGCTGTGTTTCATCGTTATTATCTGGTACCTGTCTTGGTTTATCTCCTCCCTGACACCCTTCTGTTAGGGATGTCCAGAGGACTGTAAATGGGCTTTGTGTCTGTACCCAGCACTCCCCGCTCATTCGCAATGATAAGATTTTTTTTGTTCTGATGATGCCTGCTACCAAATCTTTTCAAAACCTCATGATCACACAAGCTGGTGTGCTTCTTCCATGTGGGCTTTGTTTCTTCTGAGCTAGATGGGCGCTTGTTTTCCTTAAAGCCTTTAAGACCTCACATGCTATATATTTGATAGCTGGGCACCATTAGCTTTCTTCACCACATTTGCTTATGTACCTGCTTTGTGTTCAGTGATCGTGTAGGGAAGGTGAGCATCATAGAATGCCAATTTAATAGAACAGTATTTTTGCAACGAGGGAGTCCTTGAGCAGTGGCCCAATGTCCATCTGCTACCTTAATACAAAACCTATAAATATAGGGACATAGATCTATTTCCCCATGCTCATATATTTAAATATGTACATGCCTTTTTTTAAACCTCTATAATTGACCCTTGCTTCCTAGCTTGCTTTTCTATTCCCTTTGATTTGCCTCTTGGGCCCACTGCCATGCTCACTTTTCATTTGTGCTTCAGTAATTCAGTAATTCCTCTTGGTTCCATTGGTTCCATTTCCCTTGATCACTCCCTACCAGGCCTCCTACATCCCCCTCACCACCGATTTGCATCACCTGTTCTTCCCTTTTCTCTGGGTTTCTTAACACCACTACCTTTCCCCACACCTCCCTCTCTCCCATGTCTCCCCAGAAGTGTTGGTCCTGTTTTCTCTCCTCCAGATTGTTCGTCCAGCCTATCTTATTTAGACAGACCTGTAGATGTAATAACATACACAAAACAAGACAGAGCAAAACCAAGCACTAAAAGCAACAAAACAACCAAAATCCAATGACAATGAATGAAAACAACTCAACAAGAAAGAAGTGGCTCATCGTTAGTTCAAGGTCGGTTTGTTGGCCTTTAAGAGTGTTTTCCAGTCCAGTCTGTTGGTGTACCAAGTACTGGCCTCAAAGTCATCCTTTGGCATTCCCTGGGGACCTTGATGCTTCGTTTTCTTGCTCTTCTGCTGTACCCCCTTAGTGTTATGCCTCGGTGTGGCAGGATTAGTTCGGGCGCATTTCCCACACTGTGTCTTCAGTGTTGTCCCCTCTAAGGCTATGGGTCTTTGAGGGGTGTCTTGTCTCATCGTGGGGCTGGCCATGTGGTCTTCTATGTGGACTGGATTCTCTGAGTGGGAACATCATCCTCAAGTCCTGGTGTGCCCGGGCACATCTTGTTTCATTTGAATTCCAGTTTTACCTTTCCTCCTTTCTGGGTTCTGAAGCATCAGATGGGTGCCAAACGCTTCCACGGACAACTAAAGCTGAACAAGGTGGAGGCAGATGAAGAGCAACGGGAGGTTGGTGTTTGGGAGACTGAATACTTGGGCTTCCTAGGCCAGTCCAGTTGGTGGTTAGAGCCCTGTTTCAGATTCCACTGTAATCTCCTAGTGTCCAAGGACCAAGTGGCTCCTAAGTCCAGAATTTCTGTTACATGTGTCACCAAGGAGGAGTTGGGCTAAAATGCATTGAAGAATAAAGCAGGAGCTTGGCTTATGAATCCACTCTCTGATTCTGAAATTTCAAAGGCTCCGTGCACAGACATTTCAACACTGAAAGCACAGCAGGGAAAACCAAAGACTTGGGCTTCCTCCTTGTCCCTCTTTTCGGGCTTTTACGGTTTTCCAAGGCGCCTCCCTGAGCCGAGTGTTGTATAGGTCAGGTTTAAAGATGTCCTAGTTCCGAGGGACTTGCTGTTCTGCTTTCTTTTTCAGGGAGACCTGGTTTCTTGTCTTGTGGCCAAACACAGAGCACAGATGTCTGTGGGCCTCCTCCCTTTCCCCTGACCTTTGCTCTCTTCTCTGGATACACTACTGACCTGTTCTCCCTTACAAGATCTGAACTGCTCACAAACTTCGATGAATTCTCATCCTAGCAAGAAGCATCTGAGCATCTTATTAGAGCCTGTATGAGTTCTGTTCTGGATGCCTATTTGTGCAACTTCAGGGTCTGGCATGGAAACATTCCATGTCCACAGACCCGCACAGATAATATAAACTCCAACAGTAGTTTAAGGTTTAAGGTGGTAACAGGGAACGCTGGGGCCTGTGGCTCCTGGTGAACCTCACAGGCTGTCTAAAGGGGCTACTTCCATCTCAATGTAACCATACAGGAATGTAGACCTGTTAGGTAGCAAGACAAGGGGTTGTTCCTCTCCATGCTTAGGGGGCCCCCTACAGGAGGTTGGAAGCCAATGCAGGCTAAAGGGCATGCACCAATTCAAGGCCAAGCCAGGAGAGCTTAATTGACGCCTCACAGCTGAAAGCCCTTAAAAGGCTGGAACCTTCCCTTCAGCTGCTTCTCTGCCTTCCGCTCAGCAGGGCTGGGTGTGCAGTGTCATGAGGGTGCCCGTGTTCAGTTAACTGTAACGCCGGAACCTTCTTCTCTCCTGTATATAAACCCACTCGGATCACCAACCAGGCTTTGGTGTGAATTTCTTTCTAGTGTGTAGCCAAGGACCGAGACATTTCCCACCCGAGAAACCTACAGACCCAGACTTACAATAAACCCATATGTGTGTGTGTGTGTGTGTGATATACACACACACACACACACACACACACATATATGGCAAGAGGTGAACAGGTCTAGCCAGCAATGGTGAAGAGGGCCCTGGGATTGAGATTGAGAACGATTCTGAAGTAGAATCCATAACCCTTAGAAATGTATTGGCCTGCTATACCAATCCAATTACCCTCAACCTTCTTCAAAGAATTGGAAAAACTGACCACCAACTTCATATGGAGAGGGAAGAAACCCAGAATTAGCAGAGAACTCCTCAAGAAGAAGGACACAATTGGAGGACTCGCCCTACCTGATTTCAATGCCTACTACACAGCTACAGTGGTCAAAACAGCATGGTACTGGCACAATGATAGACACTCAGACCAGTGGAAAAGAATAGAAAGCCCAGGAGAAAAATCATCAGCATATAGACAACTGATCTTCGACAAGGGTCCCAAAAATGTCAAGTGGGAAGCAGATGCCCTCTTTAATAAGTGGTGCTGGAAACAATGGATATCCACATGTAGAAAGTTGAAATAAGACGTCTACCTCACCCCATGCACAAGAATACACTCAAGGTGGATCACAGATCTAGAAGTCAAACTCCAAACCATCAGGACCATTAAGGAGGGAATCGGGACTAATCTCAGCGTACTGGCTCAGGGAGCACATAGGCTCACTGCAACAGGGAAGGGGACACACACAGGTGAATTGGAAATCGACAAATGGGATCTAATAAGAATAAAATGCATGTGCACCTCGAAAGACTTTGCCAAGAGGGTGACAAGGCAACCCACAGACTGGGAGAAGATTTTTAGTAATGACACATCAGACAAAGGGCTCATTACTAAAATCTACAACACCATCGTGACCTGCAAAAAGAGGAAAACAGTTAACCCCCTAAGGAAGTGGGCAAAAGAAATGAGAAGAACTTTCACTAGAGAGGAGATCAATATGGCCAATAAACATATGAGAAAGTGCTCAAAGTCCCTTGCCATAAGAGAAATGCAAATCAAAACAACCATGAGATACCACCTAACACCCCTGAGGCTAGCCCAGATCAGTAAATCAGAGAGCAACAAGTGTTGGAGGGGCTGTGGTGAAGTAGGAACCCTCCTCCACTGCTGGTGGTCGTGTACATTTGTACAGCCACTGTGGAAAGCAATCTGGCGATACCTAAAGAAAATGGAAATTGATCTACCTCATGACCCAGCCATCCCTCTACTGGGCATATACCCGGTTGAAGCAGCAAATAAAACACGACCAGTCATATGCGCTCCAATGTTTATTGCGGCACAATTCACAATGGCAAAGACTTTGAAACAGCCTAAGTTTCCATCGACAGACGAGTGGATTAGCAAACTTTGGCACATACACACAATGGAGTATTATGCAGCACTGAAAAGCACCGATGAGCACATGAAACACGTTATTTCATGGGAAGAGCTGGAAGGAATTATGTTAAGCAAGGTAAGCCAGACCCAAAGGGACAGGTACAACATGAGTCCCCTGAGGTAAGTACAATCAGCATGACAGAAATAGAAGAATAAACATCCATCCCACAATAAACGGGAGGAAGCATAGATAGTTGGAGGGAGGACAGGCCACACCTAGGGAGGTACATAAGAGCCCAGCATAAAGAAGGGGTAGTGGGGTAGGGAGAGGGAGAACCGGGAGGGGGAGAATCCGAATGGATGGTATGGGGGGGGGGCAGGGTACTAACCCACCCGGGGGAGAGTATCGGTTATGTCCCCACAGACTTGGAACATGCATACGGACCCCAACACGACACACCAAACAAGGAGGACAATGCAAAGTACAGAGGTCTACACAAAGAGGCTGGACGACAAGCCGGCCCAAACCAGAATTAGGCCGACCCCCACACTCGAAGGGAATACCACAGAAAACAAAAATAGATTGTCTGGAGTGGGAAAGGAACTGACCCACCACACCACATCCAGAAGGAAGCTGAAACAAAAGAAGGAGAAAGGACATAGTGGAGTACACCTGAGTCCACCAAGCCCAAAGTCGATAGACCAGCTAGAAGAGCCCATCATACAGAGAGGACCATTCAGCTGACCACACTACGAGATATGACATCCTGCACCAACACATGGCCCTACACGGGACAGCACCTGAGACACAATGGGGGATGGGCAACTGAGCTGACCCCACCACACTGAGGCAAACACTGGGCACATGCAATGGAGCAGCGGAGGAAGCAGAGCAAAGGGAGCCCGAGGGAGTAGAAAGGATGGTCTTCTGGGCCAGGACGTGGCGCCTCACAAGCTACACCTAGAAAACACTCCTAAAGGCCAATGAAAGGACCTTGAACTACTAGCAATTTTTTCTTTTAATATTTGCTATCTTTTTGTTTAGTCTTTTTAAATTTGTTTTGTTTTTTTACCCAGTAAATTTTGTATGCTAGTGGCTTTTCTGCTTATCAGCGTGTCGATGTTGCTTCTGTCAAAGCCATGTTCTTATGGGCCACTTGGGCGCAGTCAAAGTCATATCCATTTGTATGCACGTATTACTATGTCAGCAGGTCCACCTAGACAAGATAGGCTGGACAAATAATGAGAGAAGAAAACAACAGGACCAACGGTCCTGGAGGGACATGAGAGCGTGGGAGGTAGGGGAAGGGAGGAGGTGTCGCCCAACACAGGGACAAGGGAACAGCGAATGGTTCAAAACCAGAGGAGGGAGGGGAGGGGAGGACTGGAAGGGAGTGACCAAGAGCAAGGTAACTGAGAGGAACTACTGAATCCAGAATGAAGGCTAAACATGGTAATGGGTCAGGAGGAAAGCGAAAGGAAATAGAGGAAAGGAGTAGGAGGCAAAGTGCATACAGAGAAGCCTAAATACAGACATGTACGTATGTAAACATATTTATGATTATGGGGGCAATAGATTTATATGCATATATTTATAGGTTCAGTAGTAGGGTAGCAGATGGACATTGGGCCTCCTCATGCATAATCCCCCAATACAATAGCACCTCACCCTGCTAAGCAGCCATTGCAGGATACCCATCTTCCCGACATGATCACTGAAGACAGCTGTGTGTGTAAGCAAATGTGGTGAAGAAAGCTGATGGTGCCCGGCTTATCAAAAAAAAGATATAGCGTCTGGGGTCTTAAAGGCTTGAAGGCAAATAAGCGGCCATCTAGCTCAGAAGCAACAAAACCCACAGAGAAGAAGCACACGGCCTAAGCGAATACAAGGTGTTGAATGGACCATGTAGCAGATACAAAGGAACAAAAACAATCATTGTGTGATCACCTCTCTCACATAATGGCTGAAGACGAAAGTGTGCATAAGCAAGTGTGGTGAAGAAGGCGGATGGTGCCCGGCTACTGAGAGATATAGCGTCTGGGGGCTTAAAGGCTTGAATGCAAACAAGCGGCCATCTAGCCCAGAAGCAACCGAGCCCACACGGAAGCAGCACACCAACATAGGTGATCATGAAGGACAGAGGAGACCAGGTCTCCAACATCAAAGGTGGGGTGGTGGTGAGAATCACATCACCGTGAAAGAGGGGGAGTGCATGATGGGGACCCAACGCCCACCTGTAGACAGCTGGACACCCCTTCCAGAGGGGTAGTGAGGAGGAGATGGGCCACTCAGGGTTCAGTGTAGCAACAATGAAACTCAAAACCTTCCTCTAGTTCCTGAACGCTTCCTCCCCTCCCAATCATCATGACCCCAATCCTACCTTGCCTTGTGGACCTGGTTATACCAGAGGATGTACAGCGGTGCAGTGGGGATCTGGAGGCACAGGGAATCTAGGACAGACGAACCCCTCAACACCAGCTGTGGGAGTGGCGACACCAGGAGGGAAGGGCATGTAGAAAGGGAGAACCGATCTCAGAGATCTATGTGTAACCTCCTCTCTGGGAGATTGGCAAGGGGGAGGCGGGTGAGGGGAGACGCCGGGGAGTGTAAGATAAGATGTAATAATTATTTATAAATTATCAAGGGACCAGGGGTGGGATCGGGGAGGGAGGGGGATGGGGGAAAAAAAAAGGGAAACCGAGCTGATTCCACGAACCCAAGTGGAAGGTGAATTATGAGAGTGATGAGTGCAACGAATGTATAAGGGTGCTTTGCTCAATTGATGTATGTACAGATTGTGATAAGAGCCTTATGAGCCCCAATAAAACGATTAAAATAAATAAATAAATAATGAAAGAAAAAAAAAAAGAAATGTATTGGCCTTAGGGGAGGGGCAAAGAGGGCTGGATTGAGAAAGTCTGTGGCATCCAGTTCTGACTTGACTTTTGGATCCAGAATCTTTCAGGAGTCATGGCCTTGCCCTCCAGCCAGAACTTCCAATAACCGTCTTCTCAGAGCCTTGTTAAATTCTCATAATACGTTACACCTGCCATCCTGTGAGCAGCTACCAAACCCAGGCACTTTTTTCTTTCTTTTTTTTTTTTTAAACAGGAACAATAAAGTTTATTGAACCGTAGCTTAGTACAGGCGCTGGGGTTTCCCCACGGTGCTCTTAATGTACAAAGCACGGATATTCTGCCAATTCTTCTTCAGCAGCGAAACCAAAAAGTTGACAGCCAAGTGGATGTTGTACACGAGTTCATCATCTGTCATCTTCACATGGCCAACTGCCACTGCCAGACACAGCACCTTCTTCATCTGGAACTTGACGGTGGACTTCACCTCGTCGACCTTGGCCACCATGTTCTCATTGTGGGTCAGCAGGGAAGGGAATTTCCCGGCCTTGTTCAGGCCCGGGCCCAGAATTCGAGGAATCTGCTTGATCAGGGTCTCTGAGGCCAAAAAGGCATCATACTTCTTGACCAGCTTTCTGACCAACTTCTTATTCTTGTTGAGCTTCTTGAGCGCCTCGATGTCCATGTGAGGGATCTCCACGGCCTTCGCTTGTCACAGTGCTGCTGGTCCCCAAGGACACACACTGAGAACTTGGGGCACGGGGTGGACTTAAGCCTGACGGTGCCAGAGAAGCATTTGTCCTTCTGAGGGTCGTAGTTCTTCAGGCTGATCTGCAGCTCCACCGTCTCCAAAAACTTCCGGCGCTTGCGCTGGTTCCTGTGCAGGACTTCCCGCACCGCCTCGTAGAGGGTGTCGCGAGAGACTTTGGTACTCATGGTTCCTAGCGCTGCGGCAACCGGAAAAGAGACCCAGGCACCTTTTTCAAAGACAAGCTCACTCTCTCTACCCTTAAGAGCAGGTAGTTTTTGGATGATGGATATGAGATACCACAGAAGGCAAATCTGTAATCTTCCATGATGCCCAAAACATGCTGTCACAACCAGGACCCATGACAATCCCTCAGTTTCCTAAATTGCTTCACTGTTGCTTTTTAATTAATATATGACATTAACTTGTCATATATTGATAACAGGGAGGACCCTGAACTAGATGAATAAATTAAAGCTCTCCTCATCCTGTGCTTTTATATGAATGTGTTAATTATTTTTGTCATTAGGGAGAATGATGGAGGGATGGAGCAATACCAAACGGAGTTTGACAAAGTGTTGTGTTTGCTGCGGGAAACATGGTGCGTGTCAGATACA
Source organism: Tenrec ecaudatus (assembly GCF_050624435.1). Taxonomy (NCBI): domain Eukaryota; kingdom Metazoa; phylum Chordata; class Mammalia; order Afrosoricida; family Tenrecidae; genus Tenrec; species Tenrec ecaudatus. The sequence continues at coordinate 2,148,122 of NW_027457569.1, read as the reverse complement.
ATCCGTCACCCAGTGAGTCTGCAATTAACACCAAGGGACCAAGGTAGGATTCCCGGTAATAAATAGCCTTCCTCCCAGATGATAGTAGAGACCCAGCAGGACCCACTGTTGTGTTGTAGCAGTTGTACACGGGACCTTATGGGAGACAGAGCTGGTGTTTGAAATGAGTTTTGTTTGTCCCCAGTTGGCTCAGATTTGTTTTTTAGATAGCATAATCACTAACATTTAAACACAGGGTGATGTCACGTAACAATCTGCAGCTTCTGAGAAATGGAGAGGCCCGACTTTGCTGGTTGACAATGCACCTCTGGAAGACAAGGGGGACCACAGAGGGACTGGGGGGGGGGGGGGCAGGCAGATGTGGTGATCGGAGTTTGGAATCCTTGTTTTCCACGTAGAGGTGGCAAGGAGTTCAAGGGTTCAGAAATTGAGGAGGGAAGTTCCAGAAGACAAGTCTGTGTGGTCCATAATAAACCAATATAGGGGTTGAGATTTCAATCCGTTGGCTATTTATTTTGTGCCTGGTAGCCAACCAGCCCAGAATTCCTGACCTCGCCGACCGTGTGAAACAAGGACCATTCCAGAATTACATAGAAGCAAGCATGGAAGCAAGGGCATCCACCACCCTGAATGCGTAGGGGTCAGGAACCAAGTGCTTTCTGTAGAACAGCCCCAGAAGGCAGACCTTTGGCTGGAAAACCTGTTAGGGAGCTAGCATAGGGACTGGCAGGCCCATTACACAAGCTCAGAGGTCTGAGCTACCGGCTCATGAAGTAGAGGCTCACTGCATGCTCAGAAGTTCAGGTTTCCAGCCAGCAGGGGGAGCTACGCCTGGGTGGGCGCTGTACCTGCATTGGCTCACCTAGGCCAGGTGAATTCAATTCAACAATACAGCCAATGAGGTCGAACTACGTCATCGACCACGCCTCCCTAACCGCTCATAAAACTCAAGAGGATCCCAAACCAGGCCTCGTGATCTGTTTCTGGCGTGGAGCCGAGGACCGAGGCACACCTGCCCCAGGTGAGGTCCAACAGAAGCGGTGATGTTCGAACAGAAGCGGTGCTGTGTGACTGGAAGCTATGAGGTAAGCCGGGCCCAGGAGTGGGCCTTCCCATGCTGGTCTCACGGGTTGTGGGCCCCTCTGGGCTCCTTTCACCTCACCACCCTTGGGAGAATTGTTGGGTTGAGTTCACCTGGCCTAGGTGAGCCAATCCAAGTGGCGCCCCACCCAATACGGTGGAGGCCCCTGGGGACGCTTGTAGCGTATTGCCGCAGCCCCAGCCTTTTTCTCGGTCTTTGCGCCATTTCTTGCTGGTGTCAGTCTTTGCGCCGTTTCCTGCTGGTGTCGGTCTTTGCGCCGTTTCTTGCTGGTGTCGGTCTTTGCGCCGTTTCTTGCTGGTGTCGGTCTTTGCGCCGTTTCTTGCTGGTGTCGGTCTTTGCGCCGTTTCTTGCTGGTGTCGGTCTTTGCGCCGTTTCTTGCTGGTGTCAGACTTTGCGCCGTTTCTTGCTGGTGTCGGTCTTTGCGCCGTTTCTTGCTGGTGTCTGTCTTTGCGCCATTTCTTGCTGGTGTTGGTCTTTGCGCCGTTTCTTGCTGGTGTGCGGGACTTGATGTGCCTCTCTGTGCCTGCCTTCCCGGGCTGCATTTGGGAGGGGGCTGGGACGCTGCTGCCTGGAGGCTGGGAGGATTTTGACTCCCAAAGCCTTCTCGAGGCTCAGTGTAAAAGTTTATTTGGACTCGAAAACAGAATCAAAGACCCATTTAATTAAGTTTTAGAAGCAGGCTTTATTGCGAACTTGTGGCGGGTTCAGCAACTCAGGGTATTGAGCTATTGAAGCCACGCCAGGGAAAAAATCCTGGCGGCGTTTTTATGCCCACTGCTGGCAGGCACAGCTGGGAAGAATCATAGCTTGGGGGGGGGGTGGATCTGCGCACACAGGTGCTTCCAAAGGGAGAAGGTCGTTAATCTTACCTACATATGTCAGGGACGCGTGGAGTGACCATATCTTCAGAAAACCTTCTGGCTTTGGGAGGAGCTGGTTCCAGGAATTTGGGGTTGAGCAGAGGAGGGGAGGTCAGTTAGGGGTCAGTCTTGAGAGCTAAAATGGAGTCTGTTGTGCCAAGACAGGACGTTTTAGACTGACCCTATAGGGAAAAGGGACATTAGTCCATTTCTGTAACTGCTTCCTGTGGGTAGTGGGCGAAGAGCAAGGGGAGGGGCTTTTCCAGGCAGAGTACTGGGAGTTGCGGCCTGGCACAGGGTGGAGAGGTTGTTGTTGCTGGTGGACTGCTATACGGGTGATTTCGCGGAGTCAACTTTGCAGGAGCTGAATGAGACAAGGAGCAATTAAGAGCAAAATTACTACTAAAATTATGGGTTCTAGTATGGGGGCTAGGAAGGAGTACAGAGAAGAGTTCCACCAGGAAGAGGATCCGTCTGTTCTGAATCTGTTGTTTTGCAGCTCACGGTTTAGCTTGTTGAGGGTCTGGACTCTAGTTTCCACAATTCCCAGCTTATTGATGTAATAACGGCATTCCTCCTGGAGGAATTAGCAGGTTCCTCCTTTTTCAGCAGTGATGAGGTCTAAAGTGCAGCGGCTCTGCAAGGCAACTTGGGCAACAGAGGTTGTTTGTTTCTGCAGGGAGGCTAGAGATTTGGCAGAGGCATCGACTGCCAGCTGGAAGCGTGTGGATAACTTGTCTGCTGTGGTGATAGAGGGTCTAAGGGTCCCGCCGCTGAGTCCTACTGCACCTGCTGCTGAGGCTAAGGAGATTCTCACTGCTATCGGAAGAAAAACTGCTCTTTTAGTTTGGCGACTGTATACCTGGATGTATTTGTCCTGGACCTCAGCCGGAGTGTATGTAGTGAGCTGCGGAACCAGAGTGATGGGCAGGCACAAAAGGGTAAGGTAGAACTGATGTTTAAATGCTTAGTGTATAGTTGCACCAAAAGAAAATTTTTTTCTGGCGCTGTTAGTGGTTTGGAGGGGATTTGGGTGACATTACATGTCTGTGTCGATGGATTGGAGTAGCAAAAGGGCACTTGAGTGTTTTCTGGTTGGATGTACAGAGGAATATTGGGGATGGTTATGGGTTTTGTGGTCTTTACGTTGGATGAAAATGACAGGGCAGGACCTGGTACTGCTACCAGAGGAGGGCGTTCTAGGGCTGCACACATGCAGCAGGTGGAGAGGTTGGCTAGTCCAGCAAAGTGGCGATGGCCAGTCCCTGCTGTAGCAGGGTAAGCTGGGAGAAGGGAGACTCAGAAGGTTTAGAAATTTGCTTAGTGAGTTGAAGGTCTTGGATCTGAATATTACAGTGGATGGTGGATTGGACCTGGAGTAGCGACCTCCATACATAGAGTTTGGCGTCTGGAAATTTCTCTCGGCGAGTGGCGTACCACGCTCCTGGAACCAGAGGTGTCCAGCGGCTATCCCAGGGGTCTGGGATTGTGAGAGTGTATTTAGATTTATGGTAGTAGAATCATCCCTGGGGACAAAGGGAAAGGTAAAGTATCTGGCAGGAAGACCAAGGACACCCTACATTTTTCTGTATTCACCTTTTTGCACATTGGGTAGTTGCCTTCTGGTCATACAGGTAGCAAATAATGGGATCAGCTTTTCCTTGATGCCGCTTAAAGTCAGTGAAATTTAAGTATATGGGTGTTCTGCACCCTGTGGGTGGGCAGTCAGCGGTGGCCAGCAAATAATCATAACGCTTAGTGCGGGCGTAATTGGTATAGTTTTCAGTCAAGTAAAATCGCTAGCAAAAGGGGAAATTATGTTAGGTTTAGCTGGCTGGCTTGGTGAGGCGAGTGAGGCGGAGAGACATAGGACCACTAGACTGAGTCAGACCACTGGGAGCCATGGTCAGAGTTCACTGCTGCCTTGACTCGGGACAAATGTACCCAGGAATCTATTCCAAGACCCTTGACTGCCAAGGGAGTAGTGAGCACTACGGTATAAGGGCCTTCCCACCGGGGTGCTAAGGGTCTGGGTGCTAGGGATTTAATTAACACAGCATTTCCAGGATGCACTGGTTTTTGGTGATCAGCAGAGGTCGGAGATGGTTCAGGGATGGGGGAGTTTTCGTGTTGTCTAAGAAGGTTGCGGAGCAAGGACAAGTATGGAAGGTACGAAGCTAGCAGAGGGCAATCAGTTGCAGGAAGAGGCGAGAAAAGAAAAGGTTGTCCGTAGAGTATTTTGATCATGGCTGGGGTGGATCTGCGCACATAGGTGCTTCAGAGGGATCGTTAATCTTATCTATATGTGAGGGAGGGGTGGAGTGACCATATATTCAGAAAACATTCTGGCTTTGGGACGAGCTGGTTCCAGGAATTTGGGGTAGAGCAGGGGAGGGGAGGTCGGTTAGGGGTCAGTCTTGAGAGCTAAGATGGAGGTGCAGGCCTCAAAATGGAGTCTGTTGCACCAAGACTGGGACACAGTGGTGTGCTGCGGCTCCGCCAATCAGGATGGCTGGGAGCGCCCACATCTACCCTGTTGGTTTGGGCCGGTCTCTGGCTGGGTGGTTGGCTCCAGGCTGGCTTTTGGCTAGGCCACAATCTGCGGCTTCCATTTTCCCAGCCACATGACTCCACTCCCAGGCAGAATGGCGCCACCTGTGTCTGTTGTAGCTACTGTCTCTTCCCAGAAAGAAAGCCACCCAGACCGCGGGCAAGTTCAACAGAACAAGTTTTATTTTCTGCGCAGAGACTGTCAGCTCTCTTGAGAGGAGACTGAGTGGCCCCCAGTCTAATTTTCCAAAGGTTTTTATACTTTTGCAATGTGCAGGTATGCAAGCAGGTAGAGAAGCAGGGTGTTGCAGTTAGCCATTCTTAGTTGAACATTACCTGCTCTGGTCTTTCCTTCTGTACATTCCCTTAGGCTACGTCTGCACAGCCTACCTCCCCAATATCAGCTAGTTCGTTGACAGTTCATAGCTAGTTTATTTACTGTTCATAATGGCTTCTATCAGCTCAAAATGACTTCTCTTGTCAAGGCTGTTTAAGCTTTGCCCAGAGCTGCTACATTCCCTCCTCTTCTTAGCCGAGTTCAAATCATTGAATCTGCGGTAGCCAGCCCAGTGTATGGTGGGCTCAGCACTAAGAGTTTTATGGTTTGTACTTTCTGTGTGAGGACTGCCACTAGCTTATTGGTTATTATTGGTCCAAACGTGAGGTTTAGCAGGAGGAGGATTAGGGATCCGGCTAGGGGCGTTACTAGGGTGGTTCGCCAGGTTGCCCAATTAAGTAGCTTTTCAAACCAATTGGTTTCTTCATTTCTTTTCTTGACTCTTTCCTCTAATCTTTTCCTAACCAGGGCTAAACTATCTTTAATGATTCCTGAATGGTTTGCATAAAACAAGTTTCTCCTAATGCCATGCACAACACTCCTTGTTTCAAAAGGAGCAAGTCAAGCCCTCGGCAGTTTGGCAACACACTTCTACAAGGGAGTCTAAGGATCTTTCTAAATGGGAAACATGGTATTTTTATCCCTGTAAATCTAAAGCAATTTGCTGACTAAGAGTCTGATAGTTTAAGTTTCCTTGTATTAAAGCAACTGACCCGACTGCAGCTAATCCCATAATCCCAAGCCCCGTTAACAGTGGGACTGACATTGGGGCTCTTTTAGCTCATCCAGAAATTCCAAAGTTATCCCTACCTCCTTCACCAGAACACAGGTACACTTGAGGAATAACATGCACTAGGACACAAATACCCGGGTCTGCTGCTAATACTGGGGAAAGGAGACAGGGTGCTAGTCCTGTGGAACAAGTAAAGCAAGTACCCGTTGGGGCAGATAACAAATAAGGATCACCATTTGGTTCAATAGGAACAGCTTGAAGGCAAAAATCTTGATATTTTGATATATTAAAGGGATAATTAGATGAATAAAAACAGTCTTCGCCCTTGGTAATCTTTTAAAGTGAGCTAGAGTTGAGTCCACTCTAACCTCACCTACAGACTGCTGCTTCGTGTAATCCTTCTTACTAACATTTCTAATTGGATTACGCTCTGCACCAATAGTGCTATTTATAGCTGTGCCTACCGAGTAAGGGGGAGCAGGGTTCAGACAAAGCCAACAATCAGTTGCGAGGTTAGGATTTGAGTTCATAAATTGGAATACAGCATCCAGAGTATCAAACACAGAACCTTGAGGTGGCTCCTGAATGGGAAGGGCCCTTTGAGTTGGGCTGGCAGTGAACGGGAAAGTTACTGAAGAGTCTGGAGGGTGCGGCAAAGGAATCTTAATGACACCCAGCTGTGGCTCTTCAGGATTTATCACCAGGTTTGGGCCTATTTATGGACAGGAAGTTGCCATATTTTACTTTGCTGCATAGTAAAGGTTGTCCCGGGATCTCTATCATTTACATAATACTGAATTCCCCATGTGTTCCCAGTGAACCCAATAACGCTTGAATCCAGTTCTTATTGGGTTACATTTGGAAACCATACACGTGGTGGGATCAAACCCCTCCGACTTGAGTCCCATTCTTGTAAAAACAATAGGGTCGTCTTTAACAAGTTTCCACCCTGAAGATGATAGTTTCACAACCCTAAGCTGCACAATGGCAATGTCCCTCCCCTTGGCAGTTAGGGAGCCCATGAGCCGGGCATCTATAGAAATGGTGTGTTTGGAGCCTTCTTTCTATAGAGGGTATTCCGCACCCATAGGACGGGATTCCGGTTATGGGCCCCATTGTGCCCTTTACCTTTAAAGGATCCGGAATGCCAGCTCTTTCCTAGCAAATCAAACAAATCAAAGCGGAAACGGGGGTCAGACCCAGTGTAAGAAGTTACATATTCACTGTTGGAGGTTCGAGTAGCAGTCCACAGATGTGTTTGTGGTTGGGCGAAATGGCGGGTGCTGTCAGCAATGCTCAGACAAAAACAATTAAGTTCTGTAAAGCCTTAATTTTGAGGGTTTTTCTGTCTTTCTGAGTGTTCATCTTTTCAGGATATGCTCAGGGAGGGCTTTTTTTGACTTGTGACTGATGAATCCACGGCCCCTTCCCCACTACTTTAATAGCAGTTGGTGTTATAAGTATCACCTAGTATGGGCCAGTCCCCCTAGGTTCTAAGGTCTCGGGTCAGTGCTTCTTTACCCACGTTCAGTCTCCAGGTTGCAAGTTGTGGGCTGCCTCTTCACCTTTCCCTTGGTTGGGCCCAAAATGAAGGTGTCGGAGCAGATGATTTGTCTCACCTGCTGCTGGACAGCCTGCAGGCACTTCATGAAGGAACAAGTAGTGACTTCCATTACTTCTACTTCCTTCAGTCTTGGGAGGATTGGGGAAGGTCTGCCAAACTTAAATTCAAACGGGGTCGTGCTTTTCACATAGGGAGTGCATCGGACTCGAAGTAGGGCAAAAGGTAAAGAAAGGATCAATCCAGTTCTCGCCAGTTTCTAAATGCAACTTAACTAACAATTCCTTTAGGGTTCTGTTTATTCTTTCTACTTGCCTTGAACTTTGGGGCCTATAAGCCCAGTAGAGCTTCCAGTTAATATTTAGAAGCATTGCTAATACTTTAGTAATTTGAGCAATGAATACTGGGCCATTGTTGGACCCCAAGGTGGTGGGAAGCCAAATCTAGGGACAATTTTAGTTACTAATAATTTACACCCAGTGGCAGAAGTGTCCTTCTTCGTTGGGAAGGCTCCCACCCATCCAAAATAGGTGTCCACTAGCACCAGCAAATACCCGTAGCCATACTTTCTAAGTTTGATATCCATAAAGTCCACCTCCCAGAATTCTCCAGGAGTACTACCTCGAGCTTGTGGTTGGGGTTGCTCCTTTTCTTTTCTAGGGATGTTTCCCCGAGCGAGCACAGTGCAAGCAACAGTGGTGTCATCTGCCACCCAGTGTCCAAGCCTGGGTATGTAAAAGTACCTGAGGAGCAACTGAGACCATTTAGAGGATCCTGAGTGCATACCTTCACGTAGTCCTTGAATCAGATCTCTCCCAGAGCTTCTGGCATGAATCTTCTTCCATCAGGATGGAGCAGCCACCTGGATGCTCCGAGTTTCTTTGGCAGCCCAGCTCTTGGCTTACCTTTAGATCATTTTCCGAGTATGTAGGTTGTGGCAGTAACACTTGGGATGGCATGGTCATGGCCATTACCTTGGGGATTTGTGGTATAATCCTGGCATTCGAGATCCACCGGTCCAGGGGACTTGTTAGGAGGGGCTCAACCATAGGTCCCCCTACCCCAGCAATATCCTGCCCCAGTGTAAGCTTCCTAGCTTCTATAACTAGGATGGCCGTGGCAGCCTCAGCTCGCATGCAGCTCGGCCATCCTGCAGTTACAGAGTCTAGTGTGATTGAAAGATCGGCCACAGGTCTCTTTCATGGCTGCAAGTTCTGAGTTAGCATTCCTTTTGCTGTGCCCCTGGCCTCATAGACAATTGGAAGGGATTTTCTATGTCTGGAAGGGGAAGAGAGGGTGCCCATATGAACGACGTTTTTAAGGATTCAAACGCTTGCTGTTCTACTTCAGTCCATTGAAGTTTTTTCCTTTCCCCAGTACTTGCATATAGGAGTTTGGCTAATCCCTCAAATCCCAAATTCCACAATGGACAGTACCCCACAAATCCTAGAAACTCTCACACCTGCCTCTTAGTCTCAGGGACTGGGATTTTGAGGATCACCTCAGTGCGGCTGGGGGACAAGGTCTGTTTTCCCTCCTCCAGTTGGTAGCCTAGGTATACAGCTTTATTGACACACAGTTGAGCCTCTCTTGCAGATTCCCTGGACCCCAATTGGCCAAGGACTATTAACAGGTCCTCGGTAGCACTTGGGCATTCCTCCAGGGTTTCGGAGGCCAGGAGGAGGTTATCTTCATACTGGAGCAAGGGGGTTTGGGGGTGTTCCTCCTTGTATTCCTGTAAGTCTTCATTGGGTTGACGTACAGAGGACAAGGGTATGGAGAACAAAGCATCCTTTAAGTCCAAAACAGTATAACAAATTCAGTTTGATGGGATAGTACTCAGGAGGGTCTCGGAGTTTGGTACCGTGGAGTGGACAGTTTCTACCCTCGCATTTACCTCTCCGAGATCCTGCACCATTTGGAAGTCCTCAGTTCCCGGTTTCGGCATGGGCAGCAGGGGAGCGTTCCATGTGGACTTGCAGGGCACCAAAATGCCTGTCCTCTTTAGTCTGCATATGTGAACAGCAATACCCACCTGTGCTTTCCAGGGAGTAGGGTTTTGCTTGACACTCACCAGTGTGGCTGAGCTCAGAAGTTGTACGACCGCAGGCACCTGATGTTCAGCAAGGTCTGGCAGGTTGTTCTCTGCCCAAACAAAAGGAATATCTTTTAGCCATTTATCAAGAAGTTCCTTTGAGGAGGTTTCTTCTGCTCTTTGATAAAACACATATCCCTCTGGCAGTGGAGCGGTGAGCAAAACCTTTGCCTTTTCAAGTTCAAGGGTTAAGGTGGTTGCAGCAGATGAGAAAGTAATCATGGCCACCATTTATCGTAATAAATCCCGACCAATTAGGGGAAAGGGGCCCTGAGGCATTACCAGGAAGGAGTGTGGAACTGTCTCTTGTGCTAAATCTGTTATTCTGGCCGTTGTCCATGGGTATGCTTGGGTCTGCCATGTGGCACCTGTAATTAAAATCTTTCCTTTTGACAATGCACCTGTAGTCTTTTCCAAAACCAAGAAGGTGGCCCCTGTGTCCACCAAGAAATTTACTGGCTGGCCCCCTTTTTGGAGTGTTAGCGTGGGATCCTGGAGGCCAAGTGAAACAGCCCTGACACCTTCATTCAGCTTCTTCAAGCATTATTGTCTCTTGCTTGGGTCTTTCTAGGTGTGAATGAGGCCCGTCCTCTCTAGTGGAGGGTCGTGCACCTCTCCTGGCGTTTTCAAGGGACTGATGTTTCCAATGTCCTTCTTTCCTGCAGTAGGCACATTGATCCTTCTTCGGGGCTTGGTGGTGCCCACAGGTTAGTCTCTCCGTGAGTGGGCCATGCTCTCCTTTTCCTGAGCCTCTGGGGTCTCTCATGGCAATTACTAGTATTTTAGCTAGTTTCTTTGTCTCTGTTGTTATACACTCAATGAGCCACTTCTACCAAATCACTAGGATTTTTCCCTTCAAACCCTTCCCACTTCTTTTTCATGTCTGAGGCAGACTGACTGAATAATACAGGCAATACTTACTTCCCTCCTGTTCTCAGGGGGCTTTCAGGTCAATAGGGGTATAAAGCCCGTAGGCATCCATCAGCCACTCTAAAAAGGCAGGCGGACATTCTCTTGTAGGAGCCTGAGAATTCTCACTGACCTTAGATAAATTTATAGGCTTCCTAGTGGTTAAGCGGAGGCCCTGCAAGAGCAACTGGTGATATCTGCTTAAGCCCTCTGGGCCTTGCTAGGAGTTTGGATCCCACATTGGTTGTGCAGTGGGGAAAAAAATTTCTCTCAAGTGGGGAGTGCCCGCTGGCTGACCATTAGGTCCATTGACTGCCTTCTGGGCCTCTCTGGAAGGGGTCCCATTCCTCTGATATGAACAGCACCTGGAGAAGTTGCAGGAAATCACCTCAGGTGGGCTGATGAGTATGGAAAACCATATCTAGCAAAGAAATCAGACCTTATGGTTTGTCAGAAAAAAGGGGTTTTGTTGGTTCCAATTATACAAACCCCTGGAACAAAAGGGAACATATACTGAAAAAGGGATTCGGGAGTCTTCCCAGGTTTGGGGGCTGCTTGCCTTAAGGGGAGAATGGCTGCTGCTGAGTGATCTTTCTCTGGGGGTTGTTAAGACATGCCTGCCCTAGTGTATTTGTTGTGGGGTGGGGGGGCTCAAAAAGAGGCTGTGAGTATTCCTCTCTCCGGCCCCTTGGGAACCTGATAGGGTGGCAGCGGCACCAAGGGTCGGAAGCCAGCTCTCCTGCTCCCAGAGTCCTCTTGCAAAATGGGATAAATCAGACAGGTAGGGAAAGGGGGAAGGGAGGGGGGAGGGACAGGGACAGCCTCCACCTTGGTGGTTTTAGGAACTTGGACAGGTTGTTTTTCCGGTCCTGCCATGTTTACTGGAATCTTGGAAACAAGAACTCTTTATGTTGGGGGAGGAAGTAAGTCTTTTATATATGTTGGCTTCTTAGTGGCAATGTCAATCCACACATGAATTTAAGGGATCAGATCAGGATGTCCTGGTTCCCCTTTCTAAGCAGGCTCCGACAGTGGCACTCGGATCTCGGTGCACCTCGAAATGTTGTAGCTACTGTCCATTCCCAGAAAGAAAGCATCTCCGACCACCGGCAAGTTCAACAGAAAAAGTTTTATTTTCTGCACAGGGTCTGTCAGCCCTCTTGAGAGGAGACTGAGCAGCCCCCAGTTGAATTGTGTGTGTGTGTGTAATAAGGACACGAAATCAGAAGACCTCTAGAGATTCTTCAAGGGTGTCTGTATGTGTGTGTGTTTGTGTAAAAAGGACACAAAGTCAGAAGCCCTTCAGAGATTCTGCAAGGGTATATGTGTGTGTGTGTGTGTGTGTGTGTAAAAAGAACACAAAGTCAGAAGCCCTCCAGAGATTCTGTAAGGGTGTATGTGTGTGTGTGCGTGTGTGTGTGTGTGTGTAAAAATCACACGAAGTCCGAAGCCCACTATTGATTCTGCAAGGGTGTGTGCGTGTGCGTTGTGTTTGTAATAAGTACACCAATTAGAAGCCCTCTAGAGATTCTTCAAGGGTGTGTGTATGTGTGTGTGTTTGTGTAAAAAGGACACAAAGTCAGAAGCCCTCCACAGATTCTGCAAGAGTGTATGTGTGTGTGTGCCTGTGTGTGTGTGTGTGTGTAAAAATCACACGAAGTCAGAAGCCCACTATTGATTCTGCAAGGGTGTGTGCGTGTGCGTTGTGTTTGTAATAAGTACACCAAGTTAGAAGCCCTCCAGAGATTCTGCAAGTGTGTGTGTGTGTGTGTGAAACCGACACGAAGTCATAAAACGTCTGGAGATTCTGCAAGGGTGTGTGTATGTGTGTGTGTGTGTGTCAAAAAGACAGGATGTCAAAAGCCCTCTAGAGATTCTGCAAGGGTGAGTGTGTGTGTGTGCGTGTGTATGTGTGTAAAAATCACACGAAGTCAGAAGCCTTCTCTTGATTCTACAAGAGTGTGCGTGTGCGTTGTGTTTGTAATAAGTACACCAAGTTAGAAGCCCTCCAGAGATTCTGCAAGAGTTTGTGTGTGTGTGAAAACGACACGAATCATAAAACGTCTGGAGATTCTGCAAGGGTGTGTGTGTGTGTGTGTATGTGTGTGTGTGTCAAAAGGACAGGATGTCAAAAGCCCTCTAGAGATTCTGCAAGGGTGAGTGTGTTGTGTTAAAAGGACACGAAGTCAGAAGCCGTCTAGGTTTTCTGAAAAGGTATGAGTGTGAGAGTGAGGGAGTGTGTGTGTGTGTTTAATAAGGACACGAAATCTGAAGCAATCCAGAGATTCTACAAGTGTATGTGTGTTTGTGTTTAAAAAAGGACACGAAGTCAGAAGTCATCCAGAGATTTTGTAAGAAAATGAGTTTTTCGTTGTGTGTGTGTGTGTGTAAAAAGGACACGAAATCAGAAGCCCTCTAGAGATTCTTCAAGGGTGTGTGTATGTGTGTGTGTTTGTGTAAAAAGGACACAAAGTCAGAAGCCCTCCAGAGATTCTGCAAGGGTGTATGTGTGTGTGTGCGTGTGTGTGTGTTTGTGTGTAAAAATCACACGAAGTCAGAAGCCCACTCTTGATTCTGCAAGGGTGTGTGCGTGTGCGTTGTGTTTGTAATAAGTACACCAAGTTAGAAGCCCTCCAGAGATTTTGCAAGAGTTTGTGTGTGTGTGAAAACGACACGAATCATAAAACGTCTGGAGATTCTGCAAGGGTGTGTGTGTGTGTGTATGTGTGTGTGTGTCAAAGGGACAGTATGTCAGAAGCCCTCTAGAGATTCTGCAAGGGTGAGTGTGTTGTGTTAAAAGGACACGAAGTCAGAAGCCCTCTAGGTTTTCTGGAAAGGTATGAGTGTGAGAGTGAGGGAGTGTGTGTGTGTGTGTGTGTGTGTAATAAGGACACGAAATCAGAAGCCCTCTAGAGATTCTTCAAGGGTTTCTGTATGTGTGTGTGTTTGTGTAAAAAGGACACAAAATCAGAAGCCCTTCAGAGATTCTGCAAGGGTGTGTGCGTGTGTGTTGTGTTTGTAATAAGTAAACCAAGTTAGAAGCCCTCCAGAGATTCTGCAAGAGTGTATGTGTGTGTGTGTGTGTGTGAAAATGACACGAAGTCATAAAACGTCTGGAGATTCTGCAAGGGTGTGTGTATGTGTGTGTATGTGTGTGTATGTGTGTGTGTGTCAAAAGGAAAGGATGTCAAAAGCCCTCTAGAGATTCTGCAAGGGTGAGTGTGTTGTGTTAAAAGGACACGAAGTCAGAAGACCTCTAGGTTTTCTGAAAAGGTATGAGTGTGAGAGTGAGGGAGTGTGTGTGTGTTTAATAAGGACACGAAATCTGAAGCAATCCAGAGATTCTACAAGTGTATGTGTGTTTGTGTGTGTGTGTTTAAAAAAGGACACGAAGTCAGAAGGACTGCAGAGATTTGGTAAGAGAATGAGTTTGGGTTGTGAGTGTGTGTGTGTGTGTAATAAGGACACGAAATCAGAAGCCCTCTAGAGATTCTTCAAGGGTGTGTGTATGTGTGTGTGTTTGTTTAAAAAGTACACAAAGTCAGAAGCCCTCCAGAGAGTCTGCAAGGGTGTATGTGTGTGTGTGCGCGTGTGTGTGTGTGTGTGTGTGTGTGTGTAAAAATCACACGAAGTCAGAAGCCCACTATTGATTCTGCAAGTTTGGGTGCGTGTGCGTTGTGTTTGTATAAGTACACCAAGTTAGAAGCCCTCCAGAGATTCTGCAAGAATGTGTGTGTGTGTGTGTGTGTGTGTGTGAAAACGACTTGAATCATAAAAAGTCTGGAGATTCTGCAAGGGTGTTTGTATGTGTGTGTATGTGTGTGTGTGTCAAAAAGACAGTATGTCAGAAGCCCTCTAGAGATTCTGCAAGGGTGAGTGTGTTGTGTTAAAAGGACACGAAGTCAGAAGCCTTCTATGTTTTCTGGAAAGGTATGATTGTGAGAGTGTTGGAGTGTGTGTGTGTGTGTGTGTGTGTGTAATAAGGACACGAAATCAGAAGCCCTCTAGAGATTCTTCAAGGGTTTGTGTATGTGTGTATGTTTGTGTAAAAAGGACACAAAATCAGAAGCCCTTCAGAGATTCTGCTAGGGTGTATGTGTGTGTGCGTGTGTGTGTGTAAAAAGGACACAAAGTCAGAAGCCCTCCAGAGATTCTGCAAGTGTGTGTGTGTGTGTGTGTGTGTGTGTGTGTGTGTCAAAAGGACAGGTTGTCAAAAGCCCTCTAGAGATTCTGCAAGGGTGAGTGTGTTGTGTTAAAAGGACACGAGTCAGAAGCCCTCTAGGTTTTCTGAAAAGGTATGAGTGTGAGAGTGAGGGAGTGTGTGTGTGTGTAATAAGGATACGAAATCTGAAGCAATCCAGAGATTCTACAAGTGTATGTGTGTTTGTGTGTGTGTGTTTAAAAAAGGACACGAAGTCAGAAGGACTGCAGAGATTTGGTAAGAGAATGAGTTTGGGTTGTGAGTGTGTGTGTGTGTGTGTGTGTAATAAGGACACGAAATCAGAAGCCCTCTAGAGATTCTTCAAGGGTGTGTGTATGTGTGTGTGTTTGTGTAAAAAGGACACAAAGTCAGAAGCCCTCCAGAGATTCTGCAAGGGTGTATGTGTGTGTGTGCGTGTGTGTGTGTGTGTGTGTGTGTGTAAAAATCACACGAAGTCAGAAGCCCACTATTGATTCTGCAAGGGTGTGTGCGTGTGCGTTGTGTTAGTATAAGTACACCAAGTTAGAAGCCCTCCCGAGATTCTGCAAGAGTGTGTGTGTGTGTGTGTGTGTGTGTGTGTGAAAACGACACGAAGCCATAAAACGTCTGGAGATTCTGCAAGGGTGTGTGTATGTGTGTGTATGTGTGTGTGTGTGTCAAAAAGACAGGATGTCAAAAGCCCTCTAGAGATTCTGCAAGGGTGAGTGTGTTGTGTTAAAAGGACATGCAGTCAGAAGCCGTCTAGGTTTTCGGAAAAGGTATGAGTGTGAGAGTGAGGGAGTGTGTTTGTGTGTAATAAGGACACGAAATCTGAAGCAATCCAGAGATTCTACAAGTGTATGTGTGTTTGTGTTTAAAAAAGGACACGAAGTCAGAAGTCATCCAGAGATTTGGTAAGAAAATGAGTTTTTCGTTGTGTGTGTGTAAAAAGGAAACGAAATCAGAAGCCCTCTAGAGATTCTTCAAGGGTGTGTGTATGTGTGTCTGTTTGTGTAAAAAGGACACAAAGTCAGAAGCCCTTCAGAGATTCTGCAAGGGTATGTGTGTGTGTGTGTGTGTGTGTGTGTAAAAAGGACAGAAAGTCAGAAGCCCTCCAGAGATTCTGCAAGGGTGTATGTGTGTGTGTGTGTGTGTGTGTGTGTGTAAAAATCACAGGAAGTCAGAACCCACTCTTGATTCTGCAAGAGTGTGTGCGTGTGTGTTGTGTTTGTAATAAGTACACCAAGTTAGAAGCCCTCCAGAGATTCTGCAAGAGTTTGTGTGTGTGTGAAAAC
>NW_027457569.1:2115000-2127500 GCF_050624435.1 Tenrec ecaudatus | reverse complement strand
TGTGTGTGTGTGTGTTTGTGTACAAAGGACACAAAGTCAGAAGCCCTCCAGAGATTCTGCAAGGGTGTATGTGTGTGTGTGCCTGTGTGTGTGTGTGTTGTGTGTGTGTAAAAATCACACGAAGTCAGAAGCCCAATATTGATTCTGCAAGGGTGTGTGCGTGTGCGTTGTGTTTGTAATAAGTACACCAAGTTAGAAGCCCTCCCGAGATTCTTCAATAGTGTATGTGTGGGTGTGTGTGTGTGTGTGTGTGTGTGTGTGAAAACGACACGAAGCCATAAAACGTCTGGAGATTCTGCAAGGGTGTGTGTGTGTGTGTGTATGTGTGTGTGTGTCAAAAGGACAGGATGTCAAAAGCCCTCTAGAGATTCTGCAAGGGTGAGTGTGTTGTGTTAAAAGGACACGAAGTCAGAAGCCGTCTAGGTTTTCTGAAAAGGTATGAGTGTGAGAGTGAGGGAGTGTGTGTGTGTGTGTGTGTAATAAGGACAAGAAATCTGAAGCAATCCAGAGATTCTACAAGTGTATGTGTGTTTGTGTTTAAAAAAGGACACGAAGTCAGAAGTCATCCAGATATTTTGTAAGAAAATGAGTTTTTCGTTGTGTGTGTGTGTGTCTGTGTAAAAAGGACACGAAATCAGAAGCCCTCTAGAGATTCTTCAAGGGTGTGTGTATGTGTGTGTGCTTGTGTAAAAAGGACACAAAGTCAGAAGCCCTTCAGAGATTCTGCAAGGGTATATGTGTGTGTGCGCGTGTGTGTGTGTTTGTGTGTAAAAATAACACGAAGTCAGAAGCCCACTCTTGATTCTGCAAGGGTGTGTTCGTGTGCGTTGTGTTTGTAATAAGTACACCAAGTTAGAAGCCCTCCAGAGATTCGGCAAGAGTTTGTTTTTGTGTGAAAACGACACGAATCATAAAACGTCTGGAGATTCTGCAAGGGTGTGTGTGTGTGTGTATGTGTGTGTGTGTCAAAAGGACAGTATGTCAGAAGCCCTCTAGAGATTCTGCAAGGGTGAGTGTGTTGTGTTAAAAAGACACGAAGTCAGAAGCCCTCTATGTTTTCTGGAAAGGTATGAGTGTGAGAGTGAGGGAGTGTTGGAGTGTGTGTGTGTGTGTGTGTGTGTGTGTAATAAGGACACGAAATCAGAAGCCCTCTAGAGATTCTTCAAGGGTTTGTGTATGTGTGTGTTTGTGTAAAAAAATCACAAAATCAGAAGCCCTTCAGAGATTCTGCTAGGGTGTATGTGTGTGTGTGTGTGTGTGTGTGTAAAAAAGGACACAAAGTTAGAAGCCCACCAGAGATTCTTCAAGAGTGTGTGTGTGGGTGTGTGTGTGTGTGTGTGTGTGTGTGAAAACGACACGAAGTCATAAAACGTCTGGAGATTCTGCAAGGGTGTGTGTGTGTGTGTATGTGTGTGTGTGTAAAAATGACACAAAGTCAGAAGCCCTCCAGAGATTCTGCAAGTGTGTGTGTGTGTGTGTGTAAAAATCACACGAAGTCAGAAGCCCACTATTGATTCTGCAAGGGTGTGTTCGTGTGCGTTGTGTTTGTATAAGTACACCAAGTTAGAAGCCCTCCCGAGATTCTGCAAGAGTGTGTGTGTGTGTGTGTGTGTGTGTGTATGTGAAAACGACACGGATCATAAAACGTCTGGAGATTCTGCAAGGGTGTGTGTATGTGTGTGTGTGTGTGTGTCAAAAAGACAGGATGTCAAAAGACCTCTAGAGATTCTGCAAGGGTGAGTGTGTTGTGTTAAAAGGACACGAAGTCAGAAGCCGTCTAGGTTTTCTGAAAACGTATGAGTGTGAGAGTGAGGGAGTGTGTGTGTGTGTGTAATAAGGACACGAAATCTGAAGCAATCCAGAGATTCTACAAGTGTATGTGTGTTTGTGTTTAAAAAAGGACACGAAGTCAGAAGTCATCCAGAGATTTTGTAAGAAAATGAGTTTTTCGTTGTGTGTGTGTGTGTGTGTAAAAAGGAAACGAAATCAGAAGCCCTCTAGAGATTCTTCAAGGGTGTGTGTATGTGTGTGTGTTTATGTAAAAAGGACGCAAAGTCAGAAGCCCTTCAGAGATTCTGCAAGGGTGTATGTGTGTGTGTATGCGTGTGTGTGTGTGTGTAAAAGGACACAAAGTCAGAAGCCCTCTAGAGATTCTGCAAGGGTGTATGTGTGTGTGTGTGTGTGTGTAAAAATCACACGAAGTCAGAAGCCCACTCTTGAATCTACAAGAGTGTGTGCGTGTGCGTTGTGTTTGTAATAAGTACACCAAGTTAGAAGCCTTCCAGAGATTCTGAAAGAGTTTGTGTGTGTGTGAAAACGACACGAATCATAAAACGTCTGGAGATTCTGCAAGGGTGTGTGTGTGTGTGTATGTGTGTGTGTGTCAAAAGGACAGTATGTCAGAAGCCCTCTAGAGATTCTGCAAGGGTGAGTGTGTTGTGTTAAAAGGACACGAAGTCAGAAGCCCACTAGGTTTTCTGAAAAGGTATGAGTGTGAGAGTGAGGGAGTGTGTGTGTGTGTGTGTGTAATAAGGACACGAAATCAGAAGCCCTCTAGAGATTTTTCAAGGGTGTGTGTATGTGTGTGTGTTTGTGTAAAAAGGACACAAAGTCAGAAGCCCTTCAGAGATTCTGAACGGGTGTATGTGTGTGTGTGTGTGTGTGTGTGTAAAAAGGACTCAAAGTCAGAAGCACTCCAGAGATTCTGCAAGTGTGTGTGTGTGTGTGTGTGTGTGTGTGTGAAAACGACACGAAGTCATAAAACGTCTGGAGATTCTGCAAGGGTGTGTGTGTGTGTTTGTATGTGTGTGTGTGTCAAAAGGACACGATGTCAAAAGCCCTCTAGAGATTCTGCAAGGGTGAGTGTGTTGTGTTAAAAGGACACGAAGTCAGAAGCCGTCTAGGTTTTCTAAAAAGGTATGAGTGTGAGAGTAAGGGAGTGTGTGTGTGTGTGTGTGTGTGTGTGTGTGAAAAAGACAGGATGTCAAAAGCCCTCTAGAGATTCTGCAAGGGTGAGTGTGTTGTGTTAAAAGGACACGAAGTCAGAAGCCCTCTAGGTTTTCTGAAAAGGTATGAGTGTGAGAGTGAGGGAGTGTGTGTGTGTGTGTGTGTAATAAGGACACGAAATCTGAAGCAATCCAGAGATTCTACAAGTGTATGTGTGTTTGTGTGTGTGTGTGTGCGTTTAAAAAAGGACACGAAGTCAGAAGGACTGCAGAGATTTTGTAAGAGAATGAGTTTGGGTTGTGAGTGTGTGTGTGTGTGTGTAATAAGGACACGAAATCAGAAGCCCTCTAGAGATTCTTCAAGGGTGTGTGTATGTGTGTGTGTTTGTGTAAAAAGGACACAAAGTCAGAAGCCCTCCAGAGATTCTGCAAGGGTGTATGTTTGTGTGTGCCTGTGTGTGTGTGTGTGTTGTGTGTGTGTGTAAAATCACACGAAGTCAGAAGCCCAATATTGATTCTGCAAGGGTGTGTGCATGTGCGTTGTGTCTGTATAAGTACACCAAGTTAGAAGCCTTCCGGAGATTCTGCAAGAGTGTGTGTGTGTTTTTGTGTGTGTGTGTGTGTGTGTGTGTGTGTGAAAACGACACGGATCATAAAACGTCTGGAGATTCTGCAAGGGTGTGTGTGTGTGTGTGTGTATGTGTGTGTGTGTGTGTCAAAAGGCCAGGATGTCAAAAGCCCTCTAGAGATTCTGCAAGGGTGAGTGTGTTGTGTTAAAAGGACACGAAGTCAGAAGCCTTCTAGGTTTTCTGAAAAGGTATGAGTGTGAGAGTGAGGGAGTGTGTGTGTGTGTGTAATAAGGACACGAAATCTGAAGCAATCCAGAGATTCTACAAGTGTATGTGTGTTTGTGTTTAAAAAAGGACACGAAGTCAGAAGTCATCCAGAGATTTTGTAAGAAAATGAGTTTTTCGTTGTGTGTGTGTGTGTGTAAAAAGGAAACGAAATCAGAAGCCCTCTAGAGATTCTTCAAGGGTGTGTGTATGTGTGTGTGTTTGTGTAAAAAGGACACAAAGTCAGAAGCCCTTCAGAGATTCTGCAAGGGTATGGGTGTGTTTGTGTGTGTGTGTGTATGTGTGTGTGTGTGTAAAAAGGACACAAAGTCAGAAGCCCTCCAGAGATTCTGCAAGAGTGTATGTGTGTGTGTGCGTGTGTGTGTGTTTGTGTGTAAAAATCACACGAAGTCAAAAGCCCACTCTTGATTCTGCAAGGGTGTGTGCGTGTGCGTTGTGTTTGTAATAAGTACACCAAGTTAGAAGCCCTCCAGAGATTCTGCAAGAGTTTGTGTGTGTGTGAAAACGACACGAATCATAAAACGTCTGGAGATTCTGCAAGGGTGTGTGTGTGTGTGTGTCAAAAGGACAGTATATCAGAAGCCCTCTAGTAATTCTGCAAGGGTGAGTTTGTTGTGTTAAAAGGACACGAAGTCAGAAGCCCTCTAGGTTTTCTGGAAAGGTATGAGTGTGAGGGTGAGGAAGTGTGTGTGTGTGTGTGTGTGTAATAAGGACACGAAATCAGAAGCCTTCTAGAGATTTTTCAAGGGTGTGTGTATGTGTGTGTGTTTGTGTAAAAAGGGCACAAAGTCAGAAGCCCTTCAGAGATTCTGAAAGATTGTATGTGTGTGTGTGTGTGTGTGTAAAAAGGACACAAAGTCAGAAGCCCTCCAGAGATTCTGCAAGTGTGTGTATGTGTGTGTGTGTGTGAAAACGACACGAAGTCATAAAACGCCTGGAGATTCTGCATGGGTGTGTGTATGTGTGTGTATGTGTGTGTGTGTGTGTGTCAAAAAGACAGGATGTCAAAAGCCCTCTAGAGATTCTGCAAGGGTGAGTGTGTTGTGTTAAAAGGACACGGAATCAGAAGCCCTCTAGGTTTTCTGAAAAGGTATGAGTGTGAGAATGAGGGAGTGTGTGTGTGTGTGTGTGTGTGTAATAAGGACACGAAATCTGAAGCAATCCAGAGATTCTACAAGTGTATGTGTGTTTGTGTGTGTGTGTGTGTTTAAAAAAGGACACGAAGTCAGAAGGACTGCAGAGATTTTGTAAGAGAATGAGTTTGGGTTGTGAGTGTGTGTGTGTGTGTAATAAGGACACGAAATCAGAAGCCCTCTAGAGATTCTTCAAGGGTGTGTGTATGTGTGTGTGTTTGTGTAAAAATGACACAAAGTCAGAAGCCCTCCAGAGATTCTGCAAGGGTGTATGTGTGTGTGTGCCTGTGTGTGTGTGTGTTGTGTGTGTGTGTAAAAATCACACGAAGTCAGAAGCCCACTATTGATTCTGCAAGAGTGTGTGCGTGTGCGTTGTGTTTGTAATAAGTACACCAAGTTAGAAGGCCTCCGGAGATTCTGCAAGAGTGTGTGTGTGTGTGTGTGTGTGTGTGTGTGTGTGTGTGTGTTAAAACGACACGGATCATAAAACGTATGGAGATTCTGCAAGGGTGTGTGTATGTGTGTGTATGTGTGTGTGTGTGTGTCAAAAAGACAGGATGTCAAAAGCCCTCTAGAGATTCTGCAAGGGTGAGTGTGTTGTGTTAAAAGGACACGAAGTCAGAAGCTGTCTAGGTTTCCTGAAATGTATGAGTGTGAGAGTGAGGGAGTGTGTGTGTGTGTGTAATAAGGACACGAAATCTGAAGCAATCCAGAGATTCTACAAGTGTATGTGTGTTTGTGTTTTAAAAAGTACACGAAGTCAGAAGTCATCCAGAGATTTTGTAATAAAATGAGTTTTTCGTTGTGTGTGTGTGTGTGTGTAAAAAGGAAACGAAATCAGAAGCCCTCTAGAGATTCTTCAAGGGTGTGTGTATGTGTGTGTGTTTGTGTAAAAAGGACACAAAGTCAGAAGCCTTTCAGAGATTCTGCAAGGTTATGTGTGTGTGTGTGTGTGTGTGTGTGTGTAAAAAGGACACAAAGTCAGAAGCCCTCCAGAGATTCTGCAAGGGTGTATGTGTGTGTGTGCGTGTGTGTGTGTGTGTAAAAATCACACGAAGTCAGAAGCCCACTCTTGATTCTACAAGAGTGTGTGCGTGTGTGTTGTGTTTGTAATAAGTACCCAAGTTAGAAGCCCTCCAGAGATTCTCCAAGGGTGTGTGTGTGTGTGTGTATATGTGTGTGTGTCAAAAGGACAGGATGTCAAAAAACCCTCTTGAGATTCTGCAAGGGTGAGTGTGTTGTGTTAAAAGGACACGAAGTCAGAAGCCGTCTAGGTTTTCTGAAAAGGTATGAATGTGAGAGTGAGGGAGTGTGTGTGTGTGTGTGTGTAATAAGGACACGAAATCTGAAGCAATCCAGAGATTCTACAAGTGTATGTGTGTTTGTGTTTAAAAAGGGACACGAAGTCAGAAGTCATCCAGAGATTTTGTAAGAAAATGAGTTTTTCGTTGTGTGTGTGTGTGTGTTTAAAAAGGAAACGAAATCAGAAGCCCTCTAGAGATTCTTCAAGAGTGTGTGTATGTGTGTGTGTTTGTGTAAAAAGGACACAAAGTCAGAAGCCCTCCAGAGATTCTGCAAGTGTGTGTGTGTGTGTGAAAACGACACGAATCATAAAACGTCTGGAGATTCTGCAAGGGTTTGCGTGTGTGTGTATGTGTGTGTGTGTCAAAAGGACAGTATATCAGAAGCCCTCTAGAGATTCTGCAAGGGTGAGTGTGTTGTGTTAAAAGGACACGTAGTCAGAAGCCCTCTAGGTTTTCTGGAAAGGTATGAGTGTGAGGGTGAGGGAGTGTGTGTGTGTGTGTGTGTGTGTGTAAGAAGGACACGAAATCAGAAGCCCTCTAGAGATTTTTCAAGGGTGTGTGTTTGTGTATGTGTATGTGTTTGTGTAAAAAGGACACAAAGTCAGAAGACCTCCAGAGATTCTGCAAGTGTGTGTGTGTGTGTGTGTGTAAAAATCACACGAAGTCAGAAGTCCACTATTGATTCTGCAAGGCTGTGTGCGTGTGCGTTGTGTTTGTAATAAGTACACCAAGTTAGAAGCCCTCCAGAGATTCTGCAAGAGTGTGTGTGTGTGTGTGTGTGTGTCTGTGTGTGTGAAAATGACACGAAGTCATAAAACGTCTGGAGATTCTACAATGGTGTGTGTGTGTGTGTGTATGTGTGTGTGTGTCAAAAGGACAGGATGTCAAAAGCTCTCTAGAGATTCTGCAAGGGTGAGTGTGTTGTGTTAAATGGACACGAGTCAGAAGCCCTATAGGTTTTCTGAAAAGGTATGAGTGTGATAGTGAGGGAGCGTGTGTGTGTGTGTAATAAGGACACGAAATCTGAAGCAATCCAGAGATTCTACAAGTGTATGTGTGTTTGTGTGTGTGTGTTTAAAAAAGGACACGAAGTCAGAAGGACTGCAGAGATTTGGTAAGAGAATGAGTTTGGGTTGTGAGTGTGTGTGTGTTTGTGTGTGTGTAATAAGGACACGAAATCAGAAGCCCTCTAGAGATTCTTCAAGGGTGTGTGTGTTTGTGTAAAAAGGACACAAAGTCAGAAGCCCTTCAGAGATTCTGCAAGGGTATATGTGTGTGTGTGTGTGTGTGTGTGTGTGCGTAAAAATGACACAAAGTCAGAAGCCCTCCAGAGATTCTGCAAGGGTGTATGTGTGTGTGTGCGTGTGTGTGTGTGTGTAAAAATCACACGAAGTCAGAAGCCCACTATTGATTCTGCAAGGGTGTGTGCGTGTGCGTTGTGTTTGTAATAAGTACACCAAGTTAGAAGCCCTCTAGAGATTCTTCAAGGGTATGTGTATGTGTGTGTGTTTGTGTAAAAAGGACACAAAGTCAGACGCCCTCCAGAGATTCTGCAAGGGTGTATGTGTGTGTGTGCCTGTGTGTGTGTGTGTGTGTGTGTGTGTAAAAATCACACGAAATCAGAAGCCCAATATTGATTCTGCAAGGGTGTGTGCGTGTGCGTTGTGTTTGTAATAAGGACACCAAGATAGAAGTCCTCCCGAGATTCTTCAAGAGTGTATGTGTGGGTGTGTGTGTGTGTGTGTGTCAAAAAGACAGGATGTCAAAAGCCCTCTAGAGATTCTGCAAGGGTGAGTGTGTTGTGTTAAAAGGACACGAAGTCAGAAGCTGTCTAGGTTTTCTGAAATGTATGATTGTGAGGGTGAGGGAGTGTGTGTGTGTGTGTGTGTAATAAGGACACGAAATCTGAAGCTATCCAGAGATTCAACAAGTGTATGTGTGTTTGTCTTTAAAAAAGGACACGAAGTCAGAAGTCATCCAGAGATTTTGTAAGAAAATGAGTTTTTCGTTGTGTGTGTGTGTGTGTGTAAAAAGGAAACGAAATCAGAAGCCCTCTAGAGATTCTTCAAGGGTGTGTGTATGCGTGTGTGTTTGTGTAAAAAGGACACAAAGTCAGAAGCCTTTCAGAGATTCTGCAAGGGTATGTGTGTGTGTGTGTGTGTGTGTGTAAAAAGGACACAAAGTCAGAAGCCCTCCAGAGATTCTGCAAGGGTGTATGTGTGTGTGTGTGTGTGTGTAAAAATCACACGAAGTCAGAAGCCCACTCTTGATTCTACAAGAGTGTGTGCGTGTGCGTTGTGTTTGTAATAAGTACACCAAGTTAGAAGCCCTCCAGAGATTCTGAAAGAGTTTGTGTGTGTGTGAAAACGACACGAATCATAAAACGTCTGGAGATTCTGCAAGGGTGTGTGTGTGTGTGTGTCAAAAGGACAGTATATCAGAAGCCCTCTAGAGATTCTGCAAGGGTGAGTGTGTTGTGTTAAAAGGACACGAAGTCAGAAGCCCTCTAGATTTTCTGGAAAGGTATGAGTGTGAGGGTGAGGGAGTGTGTGTGTGTGTGTGTGTGTAATAAGGACACGAAATCAGAAGCCGTCTAGAGATTTTTCAAGGGTGTGTGTATGTGTGTGTGTTTGTGTAAAAAGGGCACAAAGTCAGAAGCCCTTCAGAGATTCTGAAAGATTGTATGTGTGTGTGTGTGTGTGTGTGTAAAAAGGACACAAAGTCAGAAGCCCTCCAGAGATTCTGCAAGTGTGTGTGTGTGTGTGTGTGTGTGTGTGTGTGTGAAAACGACACGAAGTCATAAAACTTCTGGAGATTCTGCATGGGTGTGTGTATGTGTATGTGTGTGTATGTGTGTGTGTGTGTCAAAAAGACAGGATGTCAAAAGCCCTCTAGAGATTCTGCAAGGGTGAGTGTGTTGTGTTAAAAGGACACGAAGTCAGAAGCCCTCTAGGTTTTCTGAAAAGGTATGAGTGTGAGAGTGAGGGAGTGTGTGTGTGTGTGTGTGTGTGTAATAAGGACACGAAATCTGAAGCAATCCAGAGATTCTACAAGTGTAAGTGTGTTTGTGTGTGTGTGTGTTTAAAAAAGGACACGAAGTCAGAAGGACTGCAGAGATTTCGTAAGAGAATGAGTTTGGGTTGTGAGTGTGTGTGTGTGTGTAATAAGGACACAAAATCAGAAGCCCTCTAGAGATTCTTCAAGGGTGTGTGTATGTGTGTGTGTTTGTGTAAAAAGGACACAAGGTCAGAAGCCTTTCAGAGATTCTGCAAGGTTATGTGTGTGTGTGTGTGTGTGTGTGTGTAAAACGGACACAAAGTCAGAAGCCCTCCAGAGATTCTGCAAGGGTGTATGTGTGTGTGTGTGTGTGTGTGTGTGTGTAAAAACCACACGAAGTCAGAAGCCCACTCTTGATTCTACAAGAGTGTGTGCGTGTGCGTTGTGTTTGTAATAAGTAAACCAAGTTAGAAGCCCTCCAGAGATTCTGCAAGAGTGTGTGTGTGTGTGTGTGTGTGTGTGTGTGTGTAAACGACACGAAGTCATAAAACGTCTGGAGATTCTACAATGGTGTGTGTGTGTGTGTATGTGTGTGTGTGTCAAAAGGACAGGATGTCAAAAGCCCTCTAGAGATTCTGCAAGGGTGAGTGTGTTGTGTTAAAAGGACACGAAGTCAGAAGCCCTCTATGTTTTCTGAAAAGGTATGAGTGTGAGAGTGAGGGAGTGTGTGTGTGTGTAATAAGGACACGAAATCTGAAGCAATCCAGAGATTCTACAAGTGTATGTGTGTTTGTGTTTAAAAAAGGACACGAAGTCAGAAGTCATCCAGAGATTTTGTAAAAAAATGAGTTTTTCGTTGTGTGTGTGTGTGTTTGTAAAAAGGAAACGATATCAGAAGCCCTCTAGAGATTCTTCAAGGGTGTGTGTATGTGTGTGTGTTTGTGTAAAAAGGACACAAAGTCAGAAGCCCTCCAGAGATTCTGCAAGTGTGTGTGTGTGTAAAAATCACACGAAGTCTGAAGTCCACTATTGATTCTGCAAGGGTGTGTGCGTGTGCGTTGTGTTTGTAATAAGTACACCAAGTTAGAAGCCCTCCAGAGATTCTGCAAGTGTGTGTGCGTGTGTGTGTGTGTGTGTGTGTGTGTGTGTGTGAAAACGACACGAAGTCATAAAACGTCTGGAGATTCTGCAAGGGTGCGTGTGTGTGTGTGTGTCAAAAGGACAGGATGTCAAAAGCCCTCTAGAGATTCTGCAAGGGTGAGTGTGTTGTGTTAAAAGGACACGAAGTCAGAAGCCCTCTATGTTTTCTGAAAAGGTATGAGTGTGAGAGTGAGGGAGTGTGTGTGTGTGTGTGTAATAAGGACACGAATCTGAAGCAATCCAGAGATTCTACAAGTATATGTGTGTTTGTGTGTGTGTGTTTAAAAAAGGACACGAAGTCAGAAGGACTGCAGAGATTTGGTAAGAGAATGAGTTTGGGTTGTGAGTGTGTGTGTGTGTGTGTGTGTAATAAGGACACGAAATCAGAAGCCCTCTAGAGATTCTGCAAGGGTGTGTGTATGTGTGTGTGTTTGTGTAAAAAGGACACAAAGTCAGAAGCCCTCCAGAGATTCTGCAAGGTTGTATGTGTGTGTGTGCGTGTGTGTGTGTGTGTAAAAATCACACGAAGTCAGAAGCCCACTATTGATTCTGAAAGGGTGTATGCGTGTGCGTTGTGTTTGTAATAAGTACACCAAGTTAGAAACCCTCCAGAGATTCTGCAAGAGTGTGTGTGTGTAATAAGGACACGAAATCTGAAGCAATCCAGAGATTCTACAAGTGTATGTGTGTTTGTGTTTTAAAAAGTACACGAAGTCAGAAGTCATCCAGAGATTTTGTAAGAAAATGAGTTTTTCGTTGTGTGTGTGTGTGTGTGTGTAAAAAGGACACGAAATCAGAAGCCCTCTAGAGAATCTTCAAGGGTGTGTGTACGTGTGTGTGTTTGTGTAAAAAGGAAAAAAGGCAGAAGCCCTTCAGAGATTCTGCAAGGGTATGTGTGTGTGTGTGTGTGTTTGTGTATAAAAATCACACGAAGTCAGAAGCCCACTCTTGATTCTGCAAGGGTGTGTGCGTGTGCGTTGTGTTTGTAATAAGTACACCAAGTTAGAAGCCCTCCAGAGATTCTGCAAGAGTTTGTGTGTGTGTGTGAAAACGACACGAATCATAAAACGTCTGGAGATTCTGCAAGGGTGTGTGTGTGTGTGTATGTGTGTGTGTGTCAAAGGGACAGTATGTCAGAAGCCCTCTAGAGATTCTGCAAGGGTGAGTGTGTTGTGTTAAAAGGACACGAAGTCAGAAGCCCTGTAGGTTTTCTGGAAAGGTATGAGTGTGAGAGTGAGGGAGTGTGTGTGTGTGTGTGTGTGTGTAATAAGGACACGAAATCAGAAGCCCTGCAGATATTCTGCAAGGGTGTATGTGTGTGTGTGTGTGTGTAAAAAGGACACAAATTCAGAAGCCCTCCAGAGATTCTGCAAGTGTGTGTGTGTGTGTGTGTGTGTGTGTGTAAAAATCACACGAAGTCAGAAGTCCACTCTTGATTCTGCAAGGGTGTGTGCGTGTGCGTTGTGTTTGTAATCAGTAAACCAAGTTAGAAGCCCTCCAGAGATTCTGCAAGAGTGTATGTGTGTGTGTGTGTGTGAAAACGACACGAAGTCATAAAACGTCTGGAGATTCTGCAAGGGTGTGTGTGTGTGTGTGTATGTGTGTGTGTGTCAAAAGGAAAGGATGTCAAAAGCCCTCTAGAGATTCTGCAAGGGTGAGTGTGTTGTGTTAAAAGGACACGAAGTCAGAAGCCCTCTATGTTTTCTGAAAAGGTATGAGTGTGAGAGTGAGGGAGTGTGTGTGTGTGTGTGTGTAATAAGGACACGAATCTGAAGCAATCCAGAGATTCTACAAGTATATGTGTGTTTGTGTGTGTGTGTTTAAAAAAGGACACGAAGTCAGAAGGACTGCAGAGATTTGGTAAGAGAATGAGTTTGGGTTGTGATTCTGTGTGTGTGTAATAAGGACAAGAAATCAGAAGCCCTCTAGAGATTCTTCAAGGCCGTGTGTATGTGTGTGTGTTTGTGTAAAAAGGACAAAAAGTCAGAAGCCCTCCAGAGATTCTGCAAGGGTGTATGTGTGTGTGTGCCTGTGTGTGTGTGTGTGTAAAAATCAGACGAAGTCAGAAGACCACTATTGATTCTGCAAGGGTGTGTGCGTGTGCGTTGTGTTTGTATAAGTACACCA
>NW_027457569.1:2095000-2107500 GCF_050624435.1 Tenrec ecaudatus | reverse complement strand
GTGTGTGTGTGTAAAAATCACACGAAGTCAGAAGCCCACTCTTGATTCTGCAAAGGTGTGTGCGTGTGCGTTGTGTTTGTAATAAGTACACCAAGTTAGAAGCCCTCCAGAGATTCTGCAAGAGTTTGTGTGTGTGTGAAAACGACACGAATCATAAAACGTCTGGAGATTCTGCAAGGGTGTGTGTGTGTGTGTATGTGTGTGTGTGTCAAAATGACAGTATGTCAGAAGCCCTCTAGAGATTCTGCAAGTGTGAGTGTGTTGTGTTAAAATGACACGAAGTCAGAAGCCCTCTATGTTTTCTGGAAAGGTATCAGTGTGAGAGTGAGGGAGTGTGTGTGTGTGTGTTTGTGTGTGTAATAAGGACAGGAAATCAGAAGCCCTCTAGAGATTCTTCAAGGGTTTGTGTATATGTGTGTGTTTGTGTAAAAATGACACAAAATCAGAAGCCCTTCAGTAATTCTGCTTGGGTGTATGTGTGTGTGTGTGTGTGTGTGTAAAAAGGAAGCAAAGTCAGAAGCCCTCCAGAGATTCTGCAAGTGTGTGATTGTGTGTGTGTGTGTGCGTGTAAAAATCACACGAAGTCAGAACTCCACTATTGATTCTGCAAGGGTTTGTGCGTGTGCGTTGTGTTTGTAATAAGTACATCAAGTTAGAAGCCCTCCAGAGATACTGCAAGAGTGTGTGTGTGTGTGTGTGTGTGTGTGTGTGTGTGTGTGTGAAAACGACACGAAGTCATAAAACGTCTGGAGATTCTGCAAGGGTGTGTGTGTGTGTGTATGTGTGTGTGTGTCAAAAGGACAGGATGTCAAAAGCCCTCTAGAGATTCTGCAAGGGTGAGTGTGTTGTGTTAAAAGGACATGAGTCAGAAGCCGTCTAGGTTTTCTGAAAAGGTATGAGTGTGAGAGTGAGCGAGTGTGTGTGTGTGTGTAATAAGGCCACGAAATCTGAAGCAATCCAGAGATTCTACAAGTGTATGTGTGTTTGTGTGTGTGTGTTTAAAAAAGGACACGAAGTCAGAAGGACTGCAGAGATTTGGTAAGAGAATGAGTTTGGGTTGTGAGTGTGTGTGTGTGTGTGTGTGTGTGTGTAATAAGGACACGAAATCAGAAGCCCTCTAGAGATTCTTCAAGGGTGTGTGTATGTGTGTGTGTTTGTGTAAAAAGGACACAAAGTCTGAAGCCCTCCAGAGATTCTGCAAGGGTGTATGTGTGTGTGTGTGTAAAAATCACACGAAGTCAGAAGCCCACTATTGATTCTGCAAGGGTGTGTGCGTGTGCGTTGTGTTTGTATAAGTACACCAAGTTAGAAGCCCTCCAGAGATTCTGCAAGAGTGTGTGTGTGTGTGTGTGTGTGTGTGTGTGTGTGTGTGTGTGTGAAAACGACACGGATCATAAAACGTCTGTAGATTCTGCAAGGGTGTGTGTATGTGTGTGTGTGTGTCAAAAAGACAGGATGTCAAAAGCCCTCTAGAGATTCTGCAAGGGTGAGTGTGTTGTGTTAAAAGGACACGAAGTCAGAAGCCGTCTAGGTTTTCTGAAAAGGTATGAGTGTGAGAGTGAGGGAGTGTGTGTGTGTGTGTAATAAGGACACGAAATCTGAAGCAATCCAGAGATTCTACAAGTGTAGGTGTGTTTGTGTTTAAAAACGGACACGAAGTCAGAAGTCATCCAGAGATTTTGTAAGAAAATGAGTTTTTCGTTGTGTGTGTGTGTGTGTGTAAAAAGGAAACGAAATCAGAAGCCCTCTAGAGATTCTTCAAGGGTGTGTGTATGTGTGTGTGTTTGTGTGTGTGTGTGTAAAAAGGACACAAAGTCTGAAGGCTTCCAGAGATTCTGCAAGGTTGTATGTGTGTGTGTGCGTGTGTGTGTGTGTGCAAAAATCACACGAAGTCAGAAGCCCACTCTTGATTCTGCAAGAGTGTGTGCGTGTGCGTTGTGTTTGTAATAAGTACACCAAGTTAGACGCCCTCCAGAGATTCTGCAAGAGTTTGTGTGTGTGTGAAAACGACACGAATCATAAAACATCTGGAGATTCTGCAAGGGTGTGTGTGTGTTTGTATGTGTGTGTGTGTCAAAAGGACAGTATATCAGAAGCCCTCTAGAGATTCTGCAAGAGTGAGTGTGTTGTGTTAAAAGGACACGAAGTCAGAAGCCCTCTAGGTTTTCTGGAAAGGTATGAGTGTGAGGGTGAGGGAGTGTGTGTGTGTGTTTGTGTAATAAGGACACGAAATCAGAAGCCCTCTAGAGATTTTTCAAGGGTGTGTGTATGTGTGTGTGTTTGTGTAAAAAGGACACAAAGTCAGAAGCCCTTCAGAGATTCTGAACGGGTGTATGTGTGTGTGTGTGTGTGTGTGTGTAAAAAGGACTCAAAGTCAGAAGCACTCCAGAGATTCTGCAAGTGTGTGTGTGTGTGTGTGTGTGTGTGTGAAAACGACACGAAGTCATAAAACGTCTGGAGATTCTGCAAGGGTGTGTGTGTGTGTTTGTATGTGTGTGTGTGTCAAAAGGACACGATGTCAAAAGCCCTCTAGAGATTCTGCAAGGGTGAGTGTGTTGTGTTAAAAGGACACGAAGTCAGAAGCCGTCTAGGTTTTCTAAAAAGGTATGAGTGTGAGAGTAAGGGAGTGTGTGTGTGTGTGAAAAAGACAGGATGTCAAAAGCCCTCTAGAGATTCTGCAAGGGTGAGTGTGTTGTGTTAAAAGGACACGAAGTCAGAAGCCCTCTAGGTTTTCTGAAAAGGTATGAGTGTGAGAGTGAGGGAGTGTGTGTGTGTGTGTGTGTGTAATAAGGACACGAAATCTGAAGCAATCCAGAGATTCTACAAGTGTATGTGTGTTTGTGTGTGTGTGTGTGCGTTTAAAAAAGGACACGAAGTCAGAAGGACTGCAGAGATTTTGTAAGAGAATGAGTTTGGGTTGTGAGTGTGTGTGTGTGTGTGTAATAAGGACACGAAATCAGAAGCCCTCTAGAGATTCTTCAAGGGTGTGTGTATGTGTGTGTGTTTGTGTAAAAAGGACACAAAGTCAGAAGCCCTCCAGAGATTCTGCAAGGGTGTATGTTTGTGTGTGCCTGTGTGTGTGTGTGTTGTGTGTGTGTGTAAAATCACACGAAGTCAGAAGCCCAATATTGATTCTGCAAGGGTGTGTGCATGTGCGTTGTGTCTGTATAAGTACACCAAGTTAGAAGCCTTCCGGAGATTCTGCAAGAGTGTGTGTGTGTTTTTGTGTGTGTGTGTGTGTGTGTGTGTGTGTGAAAACGACACGGATCATAAAACGTCTGGAGATTCTGCAAGGGTGTGTGTGTGTGTGTGTGTATGTGTGTGTGTGTGTGTCAAAAGGCCAGGATGTCAAAAGCCCTCTAGAGATTCTGCAAGGGTGAGTGTGTTGTGTTAAAAGGACACGAAGTCAGAAGCCTTCTAGGTTTTCTGAAAAGGTATGAGTGTGAGAGTGAGGGAGTGTGTGTGTGTGTGTAATAAGGACACGAAATCTGAAGCAATCCAGAGATTCTACAAGTGTATGTGTGTTTGTGTTTAAAAAAGGACACGAAGTCAGAAGTCATCCAGAGATTTTGTAAGAAAATGAGTTTTTCGTTGTGTGTGTGTGTGTGTAAAAAGGAAACGAAATCAGAAGCCCTCTAGAGATTCTTCAAGGGTGTGTGTATGTGTGTGTGTTTGTGTAAAAAGGACACAAAGTCAGAAGCCCTTCAGAGATTCTGCAAGGGTATGGGTGTGTTTGTGTGTGTGTGTGTATGTGTGTGTGTGTGTAAAAAGGACACAAAGTCAGAAGCCCTCCAGAGATTCTGCAAGAGTGTATGTGTGTGTGTGCGTGTGTGTGTGTTTGTGTGTAAAAATCACACGAAGTCAGAAGCCCACTCTTGATTCTGCAAGGGTGTGTGCGTGTGCGTTGTGTTTGTAATAAGTACACCAAGTTAGAAGCCCTCCAGAGATTCTGCAAGAGTTTGTGTGTGTGTGAAAACGACACGAATCATAAAACGTCTGGAGATTCTGCAAGGGTGTGTGTGTGTGTGTGTCAAAAGGACAGTATATCAGAAGTCCTCTAGTAATTCTGCAAGGGTGAGTTTGTTGTGTTAAAAGGACACGAAGTCAGAAGCCCTCTAGGTTTTCTGGAAAGGTATGAGTGTGAGGGTGAGGAAGTGTGTGTGTGTGTGTGTGTGTAATAAGGACACGAAATCAGAAGCCTTCTAGAGATTTTTCAAGGGTGTGTGTATGTGTGTGTGTTTGTGTAAAAAGGGCACAAAGTCAGAAGCCCTTCAGAGATTCTGAAAGATTGTATGTGTGTGTGTGTGTGTGTGTGTAAAAAGGACACAAAGTCAGAAGCCCTCCAGAGATTCTGCAAGTGTGTGTATGTGTGTGTGTGTGTGAAAACGACACGAAGTCATAAAACGCCTGGAGATTCTGCATGGGTGTGTGTATGTGTGTGTATGTGTGTGTGTGTGTGTGTCAAAAAGACAGGATGTCAAAAGCCCTCTAGAGATTCTGCAAGGGTGAGTGTGTTGTGTTAAAAGGACACGGAATCAGAAGCCCTCTAGGTTTTCTGAAAAGGTATGAGTGTGAGAATGAGGGAGTGTGTGTGTGTGTGTGTGTGTGTGTAATAAGGACACGAAATCTGAAGCAATCCAGAGATTCTACAAGTGTATGTGTGTTTGTGTGTGTGTGTGTGTTTAAAAAAGGACACGAAGTCAGAAGGACTGCAGAGATTTTGTAAGAGAATGAGTTTGGGTTGTGAGTGTGTGTGTGTGTGTAATAAGGACACGAAATCAGAAGCCCTCTAGAGATTCTTCAAGGGTGTGTGTATGTGTGTGTGTTTGTGTAAAAATGACACAAAGTCAGAAGCCCTCCAGAGATTCTGCAAGGGTGTATGTGTGTGTGTGCCTGTGTGTGTGTGTGTTGTGTGTGTGTGTAAAAATCACACGAAGTCAGAAGCCCACTATTGATTCTGCAAGAGTGTGTGCGTGTGCGTTGTGTTTGTAATAAGTACACCAAGTTAGAAGGCCTCCGGAGATTCTGCAAGAGTGTGTGTGTGTGTGTGTGTGTGTGTGTGTGTGTTAAAACGACACGGATCATAAAACGTATGGAGATTCTGCAAGGGTGTGTGTATGTGTGTGTATGTGTGTGTGTGTGTGTCAAAAAGACAGGATGTCAAAAGCCCTCTAGAGATTCTGCAAGGGTGAGTGTGTTGTGTTAAAAGGACACGAAGTCAGAAGCTGTCTAGGTTTCCTGAAATGTATGAGTGTGAGAGTGAGGGAGTGTGTGTGTGTGTGTGTAATAAGGACACGAAATCTGAAGCAATCCAGAGATTCTACAAGTGTATGTGTGTTTGTGTTTTAAAAAGTACACGAAGTCAGAAGTCATCCAGAGATTTTGTAATAAAATGAGTTTTTCGTTGTGTGTGTGTGTGTGTGTAAAAAGGAAACGAAATCAGAAGCCCTCTAGAGATTCTTCAAGGGTGTGTGTATGTGTGTGTGTTTGTGTAAAAAGGACACAAAGTCAGAAGCCTTTCAGAGATTCTGCAAGGTTATGTGTGTGTGTGTGTGTGTGTGTGTGTAAAAAGGACACAAAGTCAGAAGCCCTCCAGAGATTCTGCAAGGGTGTATGTGTGTGTGTGCGTGTGTGTGTGTGTGTAAAAATCACACGAAGTCAGAAGCCCACTCTTGATTCTACAAGAGTGTGTGCGTGTGTGTTGTGTTTGTAATAAGTACCCAAGTTAGAAGCCCTCCAGAGATTCTCCAAGGGTGTGTGTGTGTGTGTGTATGTGTGTGTGTGTCAAAAGGACAGGATGTCAAAAAACCCTCTTGAGATTCTGCAAGGGTGAGTGTGTTGTGTTAAAAGGACACGAAGTCAGAAGCCGTCTAGGTTTTCTGAAAAGGTATGAATGTGAGAGTGAGGGAGTGTGTGTGTGTGTGTGTGTAATAAGGACACGAAATCTGAAGCAATCCAGAGATTCTACAAGTGTATGTGTGTTTGTGTTTAAAAAGGGACACGAAGTCAGAAGTCATCCAGAGATTTTGTAAGAAAATGAGTTTTTCGTTGTGTGTGTGTGTGTGTTTAAAAAGGAAACGAAATCAGAAGCCCTCTAGAGATTCTTCAAGAGTGTGTGTATGTGTGTGTGTTTGTGTAAAAAGGACACAAAGTCAGAAGCCCTCCAGAGATTCTGCAAGTGTGTGTGTGTGTGAAAACGACACGAATCATAAAACGTCTGGAGATTCTGCAAGGGTTTGCGTGTGTGTGTATGTGTGTGTGTGTCAAAAGGACAGTATATCAGAAGCCCTCTAGAGATTCTGCAAGGGTGAGTGTGTTGTGTTAAAAGGACAGGTAGTCAGAAGCCCTCTAGGTTTTCTGGAAAGGTATGAGTGTGAGGGTGAGGGAGTGTGTGTGTGTGTGTGTGTGTGTAAGAAGGACACGAAATCAGAAGCCCTCTAGAGATTTTTCAAGGGTGTGTGTTTGTGTATGTGTATGTGTTTGTGTAAAAAGGACACAAAGTCAGAAGACCTCCAGAGATTCTGCAAGTGTGTGTGTGTGTGTGTGTGTAAAAATCACACGAAGTCAGAAGTCCACTATTGATTCTGCAAGGCTGTGTGCGTGTGCGTTGTGTTTGTAATAAGTACACCAAGTTAGAAGCCCTCCAGAGATTCTGCAAGAGTGTGTGTGTGTGTGTGTGTGTGTCTGTGTGTGTGAAAATGACACGAAGTCATAAAACGTCTGGAGATTCTACAATGGTGTGTGTGTGTGTGTGTATGTGTGTGTGTGTCAAAAGGACAGGATGTCAAAAGCTCTCTAGAGATTCTGCAAGGGTGAGTGTGTTGTGTTAAATGGACACGAGTCAGAAGCCCTATAGGTTTTCTGAAAAGGTATGAGTGTGATAGTGAGGGAGCGTGTGTGTGTGTGTAATAAGGACACGAAATCTGAAGCAATCCAGAGATTCTACAAGTGTATGTGTGTTTGTGTGTGTGTGTTTAAAAAAGGACACGAAGTCAGAAGGACTGCAGAGATTTGGTAAGAGAATGAGTTTGGGTTGTGAGTGTGTGTGTGTTTGTGTGTGTGTAATAAGGACACGAAATCAGAAGCCCTCTAGAGATTCTTCAAGGGTGTGTGTGTTTGTGTAAAAAGGACACAAAGTCAGAAGCCCTTCAGAGATTCTGCAAGGGTATATGTGTGTGTGTGTGTGTGTGTGTGTGTGCGTAAAAATGACACAAAGTCAGAAGCCCTCCAGAGATTCTGCAAGGGTGTATGTGTGTGTGTGCGTGTGTGTGTGTGTGTAAAAATCACACGAAGTCAGAAGCCCACTATTGATTCTGCAAGGGTGTGTGCGTGTGCGTTGTGTTTGTAATAAGTACACCAAGTTAGAAGCCCTCTAGAGATTCTTCAAGGGTATGTGTATGTGTGTGTGTTTGTGTAAAAAGGACACAAAGTCAGACGCCCTCCAGAGATTCTGCAAGGGTGTATGTGTGTGTGTGCCTGTGTGTGTGTGTGTGTGTGTGTAAAAATCACACGAAATCAGAAGCCCAATATTGATTCTGCAAGGGTGTGTGCGTGTGCGTTGTGTTTGTAATAAGGACACCAAGATAGAAGTCCTCCCGAGATTCTTCAAGAGTGTATGTGTGGGTGTGTGTGTGTGTGTGTGTCAAAAAGACAGGATGTCAAAAGCCCTCTAGAGATTCTGCAAGGGTGAGTGTGTTGTGTTAAAAGGACACGAAGTCAGAAGCTGTCTAGGTTTTCTGAAATGTATGATTGTGAGGGTGAGGGAGTGTGTGTGTGTGTGTGTGTAATAAGGACACGAAATCTGAAGCTATCCAGAGATTCAACAAGTGTATGTGTGTTTGTCTTTAAAAAAGGACACGAAGTCAGAAGTCATCCAGAGATTTTGTAAGAAAATGAGTTTTTCGTTGTGTGTGTGTGTGTGTGTAAAAAGGAAACGAAATCAGAAGCCCTCTAGAGATTCATCAAGGGTGTGTGTATGCGTGTGTGTTTGTGTAAAAAGGACACAAAGTCAGAAGCCTTTCAGAGATTCTGCAAGGGTATGTGTGTGTGTGTGTGTGTGTGTGTGTGTAAAAAGGACACAAAGTCAGAAGCCCTCCAGAGATTCTGCAAGGGTGTATGTGTGTGTGTGTGTGTGTGTGTAAAAATCACACAAAGTCAGAAGCCCACTCTTGATTCTACAAGAGTGTGTGCGTGTGCGTTGTGTTTGTAATAAGTACACCAAGTTAGAAGCCCTCCAGAGATTCTGAAAGAGTTTGTGTGTGTGTGAAAACGACACGAATCATAAAACGTCTGGAGATTCTGCAAGGGTGTGTGTGTGTGTGTGTCAAAAGGACAGTATATCAGAAGCCCTCTAGAGATTCTGCAAGGGTGAGTGTGTTGTGTTAAAAGGACACGAAGTCAGAAGCCCTCTAGATTTTCTGGAAAGGTATGAGTGTGAGGGTGAGGGAGTGTGTGTGTGTGTGTGTGTGTGTGTAATAAGGACACGAAATCAGAAGCCGTCTAGAGATTTTTCAAGGGTGTGTGTATGTGTGTGTGTTTGTGTAAAAAGGGCACAAAGTCAGAAGCCCTTCAGAGATTCTGAAAGATTGTATGTGTGTGTGTGTGTGTGTGTGTGTAAAAAGGACACAAAGTCAGAAGCCCTCCAGAGATTCTGCAAGTGTGTGTGTGTGTGTGTGTGTGTGTGTGTGTGTGTGAAAACGACACGAAGTCATAAAACTTCTGGAGATTCTGCATGGGTGTGTGTATGTGTATGTGTGTGTATGTGTGTGTGTGTGTCAAAAAGACAGGATGTCAAAAGCCCTCTAGAGATTCTGCAAGGGTGAGTGTGTTGTGTTAAAAGGACACGAAGTCAGAAGCCCTCTAGGTTTTCTGAAAAGGTATGAGTGTGAGAGTGAGGGAGTGTGTGTGTGTGTGTGTGTGTAATAAGGACACGAAATCTGAAGCAATCCAGAGATTCTACAAGTGTAAGTGTGTTTGTGTGTGTGTGTGTGTTTAAAAAAGGACACGAAGTCAGAAGGACTGCAGAGATTTCGTAAGAGAATGAGTTTGGGTTGTGAGTGTGTGTGTGTGTGTAATAAGGACACAAAATCAGAAGCCCTCTAGAGATTCTTCAAGGGTGTGTGTATGTGTGTGTGTTTGTGTAAAAAGGACACAAAGTCAGAAGCCTTTCAGAGATTCTGCAAGGTTATGTGTGTGTGTGTGTGTGTGTGTGTGTAAAACGGACACAAAGTCAGAAGCCCTCCAGAGATTCTGCAAGGGTGTATGTGTGTGTGTGTGTGTGTGTGTGTGTGTAAAAACCACACGAAGTCAGAAGCCCACTCTTGATTCTACAAGAGTGTGTGCGTGTGCGTTGTGTTTGTAATAAGTAAACCAAGTTAGAAGCCCTCCAGAGATTCTGCAAGAGTGTGTGTGTGTGTGTGTGTGTGTGTGTGTGTAAACGACACGAAGTCATAAAACGTCTGGAGATTCTACAATGGTGTGTGTGTGTGTGTATGTGTGTGTGTGTCAAAAGGACAGGATGTCAAAAGCCCTCTAGAGATTCTGCAAGGGTGAGTGTGTTGTGTTAAAAGGACACGAAGTCAGAAGCCCTCTATGTTTTCTGAAAAGGTATGAGTGTGAGAGTGAGGGAGTGTGTGTGTGTGTAATAAGGACACGAAATCTGAAGCAATCCAGAGATTCTACAAGTGTATGTGTGTTTGTGTGTGTGTGTTTAAAAAAGGACACGAAGTCAGAAGGACTGCAGAGATTTGGTAAGAGAATGAGTTTGGGTTGTGAGTGTGTGTGTGTGTGTGTGTGTGTGTGTAATAAGGACACGAAATCAGAAGCCCTCTAGAGATTCTTCAAGGGTGTGTGTATGTGTGTGTGTTTGTGTAAAAAGGACACAAAGTCAGAAGCCCTTCAGAGATTCTGCAAGGGTATATGTGTGTGTGTGTGTGTGTGTGTGTGCATAAAAAGGACACAAAGTCAGAAGCCCTCCAGAGATTCTGCAAGGGTGTATGTGTGTGTGTGTGCGTGTGTGTGTGTGTATAAAAATCACACGAAGTCAGAAGCCCACTATTGATTCTGCAAGGGTGTGTGCGTGTGCGTTGTGTTTGTAATAAGTACACCAAGTTAGAAGCCCTCTAGAGATTCTTCATGGGTTTGTGTATGTGTGTGTGTTTGTGTAAAAAGGACACAAAGTCAGAAGCCCTCCAGAGATTCTGCAAGGGTGTATGTGTGTGTGTGCCTGTGTGTGTGTGTGTGTGTGTAAAAATAACACGAAGTCAGAAGTCCAATATTGATTCTGCAAGGATGTGTGCGTGTGCGTTGTGTTTGTAATAAGGACACCAAGTTAGAAGTCCTCCCGAGATTCTTCAAGAGTGTATGTGTGTGTGTGTGTGTGTGTGTGTGTGTGTGTGTGAAAACGACACGAAGTCATAAAACGTCTGGAGATTCTGCATGGGTGTGTGTTTGTGTGTGTATGTGTGTGTGTGTCAAAAGGACAGGATGTCAAAAGCCCTCTAGAGATTCTGCAAGGGTGAGTGTGTTGTGTTAAAAGGACACGAGTCAGAAGCCGTCTAGGTTTTCTGAAAAGGTATGAGTGTGAGAGTGAGCGAGTGTGTGTGTGTGTGTGTAATAAGGAAACGAAATCTGAAGCAATCCAGAGATTCTACAAGTGTATGTGTGTTTGTGTTTAAAAAAGGACACGAAGTCAGAAGTCATCCAGAGATTTTGTAAAAAAATGAGTTTTTCGTTGTGTGTGTGTGTGTTTGTAAAAAGGAAACGATATCAGAAGCCCTCTAGAGATTCTTCAAGGGTGTGTGTATGTGTGTGTGTTTGTGTAAAAAGGACACAAAGTCAGAAGCCCTCCAGAGATTCTGCAAGTGTGTGTGTGTGTAAAAATCACACGAAGTCTGAAGTCCACTATTGATTCTGCAAGGGTGTGTGCGTGTGCGTTGTGTTTGTAATAAGTACACCAAGTTAGAAGCCCTCCAGAGATTCTGCAAGTGTGTGTGCGTGTGTGTGTGTGTGTGTGTGTGTGTGTGTGTGTGTGTGTGTGTGTGAAAACGACACGAAGTCATAAAACGTCTGGAGATTCTGCAAGGGTGCGTGTGTGTGTGTGTGTCAAAAGGACAGGATGTCAAAAGCCCTCTAGAGATTCTGCAAGGGTGAGTGTGTTGTGTTAAAAGGACACGAAGTCAGAAGCCCTCTATGTTTTCTGAAAAGGTATGAGTGTGAGAGTGAGGGAGTGTGTGTGTGTGTGTGTAATAAGGACACGAATCTGAAGCAATCCAGAGATTCTACAAGTATATGTGTGTTTGTGTGTGTGTGTTTAAAAAAGGACACGAAGTCAGAAGGACTGCAGAGATTTGGTAAGAGAATGAGTTTGGGTTGTGAGTGTGTGTGTGTGTGTGTGTGTAATAAGGACACGAAATCAGAAGCCCTCTAGAGATTCTGCAAGGGTGTGTGTATGTGTGTGTGTTTGTGTAAAAAGGACACAAAGTCAGAAGCCCTCCAGAGATTCTGCAAGGTTGTATGTGTGTGTGTGCGTGTGTGTGTGTGTGTAAAAATCACACGAAGTCAGAAGCCCACTATTGATTCTGAAAGGGTGTATGCGTGTGCGTTGTGTTTGTAATAAGTACACCAAGTTAGAAACCCTCCAGAGATTCTGCAAGAGTGTGTGTGTGTAATAAGGACACGAAATCTGAAGCAATCCAGAGATTCTACAAGTGTATGTGTGTTTGTGTTTTAAAAAGTACACGAAGTCAGAAGTCATCCAGAGATTTTGTAAGAAAATGAGTTTTTCGTTGTGTGTGTGTGTGTGTGTGTAAAAAGGACACGAAATCAGAAGCCCTCTAGAGAATCTTCAAGGGTGTGTGTACGTGTGTGTGTTTGTGTAAAAAGGAAAAAAGGCAGAAGCCCTTCAGAGATTCTGCAAGGGAATGTGTGTGTGTGTGTGTGTGTTTGTGTATAAAAATCACACGAAGTCAGAAGCCCACTCTTGATTCTGCAAGGGTGTGTGCGTGTGCGTTGTGTTTGTAATAAGTACACCAAGTTGGAAGCCCTCCAGAGATTCTGCAAGAGTTTGTGTGTGTGTGTGAAAACGACACGAATCATAAAACGTCTGGAGATTCTGCAAGGGTGTGTGTGTGTGTGTATGTGTGTGTGTGTCAAAGGGACAGTATGTCAGAAGCCCTCTAGAGATTCTGCAAGGGTGAGTGTGTTGTGTTAAAAGGACACGAAGTCAGAAGCCCTGTAGGTTTTCTGGAAAGGTATGAGTGTGAGAGTGAGGGAGTGTGTGTGTGTGTGTGTGTGTGTAATAAGGACACGAAATCAGAAGCCCTGCAGATATTCTGCAAGGGTGTATGTGTGTGTGTGTGTGTGTGTAAAAAGGACACAAATTCAGAAGCCCTCCAGAGATTCTGCAAGTGTGTGTGTGTGTGTGTGTGTGTGTGTAAAAATCACACGAAGTCAGAAGTCCACTCTTGATTCTGCAAGGGTGTGTGCGTGTGCGTTGTGTT
>NW_027457569.1:2085000-2090000 GCF_050624435.1 Tenrec ecaudatus | reverse complement strand
GTGTTTGTAATAAGTACACCAAGTTAGAAGCCCTCCCGAGATTCTTCAAGAGTGTATGTGTGTGTGTGTGTGTGTGTGTGTGTGTGTGTGTGAAAACGACACGAAGTCATAAAACATCTGGAGATTCTGCAAGGGTGTGTGTGTGTGTACGTGTGTGTGTGTCAAAAGGACAGGATGTCAAAAGCCCTCTAGAGATTCTGCAAGGGTGAGTGTGTTGTGTTAAAAGGACACGAAGTCAGAAGTCCTCAAGGTTTTCTGAAAAGGTATGAGTGTGAGAGTGAGGGAGTGTGTGTGTGTGTGTGTAATAAGGACACGAAATCTGAAGCAATCCAGAGATTCTAGAAATGTATGTGTGTTTGTGTTTAAAAAAGGACACGAAGTCAGAAGTCATCCAGAGATTTTGTAAGAAAATTAGTTTTTCGTTGTGTGTGTGTGTGTGTGTGTGTGTAAAAAGGACAAGAAATCAGAAGCCCTCTAGAGATTCTTCAAGGGTGTGTGTATGTGTGTGTGTTTGTTTAAAAAGGACACAAAGTCAGAAGCCCTTCCGAGATTCTGCAAGGTTATGTGTGTGTGTGTGTGTGTGTGTTTAAAAAGGACACAAAGTCAGAAGCCCTCTAGGTTTTCTGGAAAGGTATGAGTGTGAGGGTGAGGGAGTGTGTGTGTGTGTGTGTGTGTGTGTGTGTAATAAGGACACGAAATCAGGAGCCCTGTAGAGATTTTTCAAGGGTGTGTTTATGTGTGTGTGTTGGTGTAAAAAGGACACAAAGTCAGAAGCCCTTCAGAGATTCTGAAAGGGTGTATGTGTGTGTGTGTGTGTGTGTGTGTGTGTGTGTAAAAAGGACACAAAGTCAGAAGACCTCCAGAGATTCTGCAAGTGTGTGTGTGTGTGTGAAAACGACACGAAGTCATAAAACGTCTGGAGATTCTACAAGGGTGTGTGTATGTGTGTGTGTGTGTGTCAAAAAGACAGGATGTCAAAAGCCCTCTAGAGATTCTGCAAGGGTGAGTGTGTTGTGTTAAAAGGACACAAAGTCAGAAGCCCTCTAGGTTTTCTGAAAAGGTATGAGTGTGAGAGTGAGGGAGTGTGTGTGTGTGTGTGTGTGTGTGTGTGTGTGTAATAAGGACACGAAATCTGAAGCAATCCAGAGATTCTACAAGCGTATGTGTGTTTGTGTGTGTGTGTGTTTAAAAAAGGACACGAAGTCAGAAGTCATCCAGAGATTTTGTAAGAAAATTAGTTTTTCGTTGTGTGTGTGTGTGTGTGTGTGTAAAAAGGACAAGAAATCAGAAGCCCTCTAGAGATTCTTCAAGTGTGTGTGTATGTGTGTGTGTTTGTGTAAAAAGGACACAAAGTCAGAAGCCCTCCAGAGATTCTGCAAGGGTGTATGTGTGTGTGTGCCTGTGTGTGTGTGTGTGTGTAAACATCACACGAAGTCAGAAGCCCAATATTGATTCTGCAAGGGTGTGTGCGTGTGCATTGTGTTTGTAATAAGTACACCAAGTTAGAATCCCTCCCGAGATTCTTCAAGAGTGTATGTGTGGGTGTGTGTGTGTGTGTGTGTGTGTGAAAACGACACGAAGTCATAAAACGTCTGGAGATTCTGCAAGGGTGTGTGTGAGTGTATGTGTGTGTGTGTCAAAAGGACAGGATGTCAAAAGCCCTCTAGAGATTCTGCAAGGGTGAGTGTGTTGTGTTAAAAGGACACGAAGTCAGAAGCCGTCTATGTTTTCTTTAAAGGTATGAGTGTGAGAGTGAGGGAGCGTGTGTGTGTGTGTGTGTGTAATAAAGACACGAAATCTGAAGCAATCCAGAGATTCTACAAGTGTATGTGTGTTTGTGTTTTAAAAAGTACACGAAGTCAGAAGTCATCCAGAGATTTTGTAAGAAAATGAGTTTTTCATTGTGTGTGTGTGTGTGTGTGTGTGTGTCAAAAGGACAGGATGTCAAAAGCCCTCTAGAGATTCTGCAAGGGTGAGTGCGTTGTGTTAAAAGGACACAAAGTCAGAAGCCCTCCAGAGATTCTGCAAGGGTGTATGTGTGTGTGTGCGTGTGTGTGTGTGTGTGTGTAAAAATCACACGAAGTCAGAAACCCACTATTGATTCTGCAAGGGTGTGTGCGTTTGCGTTGTGTTTGTAATAAGTACACCAAGTTAGAAGCCCTCCAGAGATTCTGCAAGTGTGTGTGTGTGTGTGTGTGTGTGTGTGTGTGTGTGTGTGAAAACGACACGAAGTCATAAAACGTCTGGAGATTCTGCAAGGGTGTGTGTGTGTGAGTGTGTATGTGTGTGTGTGTCAAAAGGACAGGATGTCAAAAGCCCTCTAGAGATTCTGCAAGGGTGAGTGTGTTGTGTTTAAAGGACACGAGTCAGAAGCCGTCTAGGTTTTCTGAAAAGGTATGAGTGTGAGAGTGAGGGAGTGTGTGTGTGTGTGTGTAATAAGGACACGAAATCTGAAGCAATCCAGAGATTCTACAAGTGTATGTGTGTTTGTATGTTTGTGTTTAAAAAAGGACACGAAGTCAGAAGGACTGCAGAGATTTGGTAAGAGAATGAGTTTGGGTTGTGAGTGTGTGTGTGTGTGTGTGTAATAAGGACACGAAATCAGAAGCCCTCTAGAGATTCTTCAAGGGTGTGTGTATGTGTGTGTGTTTGTGTAAAAAGGACACAAAGTCTGAAGCCCTCCAGAGATTCTGCAAGGGTGTATGTGTGTGTGTGCGTGTGTGTATGTGTGTGTGTGTGTATAAATCACACGAAGTCAGAAGTCCACTATTGATTCTGCAAGGGTGTGTGCGTGTGCGTTGTGTTTGTAATAAGTACACCAAGTTAGAAGCCCTCCAGAGATTCTGCAAGAGTGTGTGTGTGTGTGTGTGTGTGTGTGTGTGAAAACGACACGGATCATAAAACGTCTGGAGATTCTGCAAGGGTGAGTGTGTTGTGTTAAAAGGACACGAAGTCAGAAGCCGTCTAGGTTTTCTGAAAAGGTATGAGTGTGAGAGTGAGGGAGTGTGTGTGTGTGTGTAATAAGGACACGAAATCTGAAGCAATCCAGAGATTCTACAAGTGTATGTGTGTTTGTGTTTAAAAACGGACACGAAGTCAGAAGTCATCCAGAGATTTTGTAAGAAAATGGGTTTTTCGTTGTGTGTGTGTGTGTGTGTAAAAAGGACACGAAATCAGAAGCCCTCTAGAGATTCTTCAAGGGTGTGTGTATGTGTGTGTGTTTGTGTAAAAAGGACACAAA
Organism: Tenrec ecaudatus; assembly: GCF_050624435.1. Lineage (NCBI taxonomy): Eukaryota > Metazoa > Chordata > Mammalia > Afrosoricida > Tenrecidae > Tenrec > Tenrec ecaudatus. The sequence continues at coordinate 2,086,759 of NW_027457569.1, read as the reverse complement.
GTCAGAAGCCCTCCAGAGATTCTGCAAGGGTGTATGTGTGTGTGTGCGTGTGTGTGTGTGTGTAAAAATCACACGAAGTCAGAAGCCCACTCTTGATTCTGCAAAGGTGTGTGCGTGTGCGTTGTGTTTGTAATAAGTACACCAAGTTAGAAGCCCTCCAGAGATTCTGCAAGAGTTTGTGTGTGTGTGAAAACGACACGAATCATAAAACGTCTGGAGATTCTGCAAGGGTGTGTGTGTGTGTGTATGTGTGTGTGTGTCAAAATGACAGTATGTCAGAAGCCCTCTAGAGATTCTGCAAGTGTGAGTGTGTTGTGTTAAAATGACACGAAGTCAGAAGCCCTCTATGTTTTCTGGAAAGGTATCAGTGTGAGAGTGAGGGAGTGTGTGTGTGTGTGTTTGTGTGTGTAATAAGGACAGGAAATCAGAAGCCCTCTAGAGATTCTTCAAGGGTTTGTGTATATGTGTGTGTTTGTGTAAAAATGACACAAAATCAGAAGCCCTTCACTAATTCTGCTTGGGTGTATGTGTGTGTGTGTGTGTGTGTGTGTAAAAAGGAAGCAAAGTCAGAAGCCCTCCAGAGATTCTGCAAGTGTGTGATTGTGTGTGTGTGTGTGCGTGTAAAAATCACACGAAGTCAGAACTCCACTATTGATTCTGCAAGGGTTTGTGCGTGTGCGTTGTGTTTGTAATAAGTACATCAAGTTAGAAGCCCTCCAGAGATACTGCAAGAGTGTGTGTGTGTGTGTGTGTGTGTGTGTGTGTGAAAACGACACGAAGTCATAAAACGTCTGGAGATTCTGCAAGGGTGTGTGTGTGTGTGTATGTGTGTGTGTGTCAAAAGGACAGGATGTCAAAAGCCCTCTAGAGATTCTGCAAGGGTGAGTGTGTTGTGTTAAAAGGACATGAGTCAGAAGCCGTCTAGGTTTTCTGAAAAGGTATGAGTGTGAGAGTGAGCGAGTGTGTGTGTGTGTGTAATAAGGCCACGAAATCTGAAGCAATCCAGAGATTCTACAAGTGTATGTGTGTTTGTGTGTGTGTGTTTAAAAAAGGACACGAAGTCAGAAGGACTGCAGAGATTTGGTAAGAGAATGAGTTTGGGTTGTGAGTGTGTGTGTGTGTGTGTGTGTGTGTGTAATAAGGACACGAAATCAGAAGCCCTCTAGAGATTCTTCAAGGGTGTGTGTATGTGTGTGTGTTTGTGTAAAAAGGACACAAAGTCTGAAGCCCTCCAGAGATTCTGCAAGGGTGTATGTGTGTGTGTGTGTAAAAATCACACGAAGTCAGAAGCCCACTATTGATTCTGCAAGGGTGTGTGCGTGTGCGTTGTGTTTGTATAAGTACACCAAGTTAGAAGCCCTCCAGAGATTCTGCAAGAGTGTGTGTGTGTGTGTGTGTGTGTGTGTGTGTGTGTGTGAAAACGACACGGATCATAAAACGTCTGTAGATTCTGCAAGGGTGTGTGTATGTGTGTGTGTGTGTCAAAAAGACAGGATGTCAAAAGCCCTCTAGAGATTCTGCAAGGGTGAGTGTGTTGTGTTAAAAGGACACGAAGTCAGAAGCCGTCTAGGTTTTCTGAAAAGGTATGAGTGTGAGAGTGAGGGAGTGTGTGTGTGTGTGTAATAAGGACACGAAATCTGAAGCAATCCAGAGATTCTACAAGTGTAGGTGTGTTTGTGTTTAAAAACGGACACGAAGTCAGAAGTCATCCAGAGATTTTGTAAGAAAATGAGTTTTTCGTTGTGTGTGTGTGTGTGTG
>NW_027457569.1:2062500-2080000 GCF_050624435.1 Tenrec ecaudatus | reverse complement strand
ATTCTGCAAGGGTATGTGTGTGTGTGTGTGTGTGTGTGTAAAAAGGACACAAAGTCAGAAGCCCTCCAGAGATTCTGCAAGAGTTTGTGTGTGTGAAAACGACACGAATCATAAAACGTCTGGAGATTCTGCAAGGGTGTGTGTGTGTGTGTATGTGTGTGTGTGTCAAAAGGACAGTATATCAGAAGCCCTATAGAGATTCTGCAAGGGTGAGTGTGTTGTGTTAAAAGGACACGAAGTCAGTAGCCCTCTAGGTTTTCTGGAAATGTATGAGTGTGAGTGTGAGGGACTGTGTGTGTGTGTGTGTATGTGTAATAAGGACACGAAATCAGAAGCCATCTAGAGATGTTTCAAGGGTGTGTGTATGTGTGTGTGTTTGTGTAAAAAGGACACAAAGTCAGAAGCCCTTCAGAGATTCTGAAAGTGTGTGTGTGTGTGTGTGTGTAAAATGGACACAAAGTCAGAAGCCCTCCAGAGATTCTGCAAGTGTGTGTATGTGTGTGTGTGTGTGAAAACGACACGAAGTCATAAAAAGTCTGGAGATTCTGCAAGGGTGTGTGTATGTGTGTGTATGTCAAAAAGACAGGATGTCAAAAGCCCTCTAGAGATTCTGCAAGGGTGAGTGTGTTGTGTTAAAAGGACACGAAGTCAGAAGCCCTCTAGGTTTTCTGAAAAGGTATGAGTGTGAGTGTGAGGGAGTGTGTGTGTGTGTGTGTAATAAGGACACGAAATCTGAAGCAATCCAGAGATTCTACAAGTGTATGTGTGTTTGTGTGTGTGTTTAAAAAAGGACACGAAGTCAGAAGGACTGCAGAGATTTTGTAAGAGAATGAGTTTGGGTTGTGAGTGTGTGCGTGTGTGTGTAATAAGGACACGAAATCAGAAGCCCTCTAGAGATTCTTCAAGGGTGTGTGTATGTGTGTGTGTTTGTGTAAAAAGGACACAAAGTCAGAAGCCCTCCAGAGATTCTGCAAGTGTGTATGTGTGTGTGTGCCTGTGTGTGTGTGTAAAAATCACAAGAAGTCAGAAGCCCAATATTGATTCTGCAAGGATGTGTGCGTGTGCGTTGTGTTTGTAATAAGTACACCAAGTTAGAAGCCCTCCCGAGATTCTTCAAGATTTTATGTGTGTGTGTGTGTGTGTGTGTGTGTGTGTGTGAAAACGAAACGAAGTCATAAAACGTCTGGAGATTCTGCAAGGTTGTGTGTATGTGTGTGTATGTGTGTGTGTGTGTCAAAAGGACAGTATGTCAGAAGCCCTCTAGAGATTCTGCAAGGGTGGGTGTGTTGTGTTAAAAGGACACGAAGTCAGAAGCCCTCTATGTTTTCTGGAAAGGTATGAGTGTGAGAGTGAGGGAGTGTGTGTGTGTGTGTGTGTGTGTGTGTAATAAGGACACGAAATCAGAAGCCCTCTAGAGATTCTTCAAGGGTTTGTGTATGTGTGTGTGCTTGTGTAAAAAGGACACAAAATCAGAAGCCCTTCAGAGATTCTGCTAGGGTGTATGTGTGTGTGTGTGTGTGTGTGTAAAAAGGACACAACGTCAGAAGCCCTCCAGTGATTCTGCAAGTGTGTGTGTGTGTGTGTAAAAATCACACGAAGTCAGAAGTCCACTATTGATTCTGCAAGGGTGTTTGCGTGTTCGTTGTGTTTGTAATAAGTACACCAAGTTAGAAGGCCTCCCGAGATTCTTCAAGAGTGTGTGTGTGTGTGTGTGTGTGTGTGTGTGAAAATGACACGGATCATAAAACATCTGGAGATTCTGCAAGGGTGTGTGTATGTGTGTGTATGTGTGTGTGTGTCAAAAGGACAGGATGTCAAAAGCCCTCTAGAGATTCTGCAAGGGTGAGTGTGTTGTGTTAAAAGGACACGAAGTCAGAAGCCGTCTAGGTTTTCTGAAAAGGTATGAGTGTGAGAGTGAGGGAGTGCATGTGTGTGTGTAATAAGGACACGAAATCTGAAGCAATCCAGAGATTCCACAAGTGTATGTGTGTTTGTGTTTAAAAAAGGACACGAAGTCAGAAGTCATCCAGAGATTTTGTAAGAAAATGAGTTTTTCGTTGTGTGTGTGTGTGTGTGTGTGTAAAATCACACGAAGTCAGAAGCCCACTATTGATTCTGCAAGGGTGTGTGCGTGTGCGTTGTGTTTGTATAAGTACACCAAGTTAGAAGCCCTCCAGAGATTCTGCAAGAGTGTGTGTGTGTGTGTGTGTGTGTGTGTGTGTGTGTGAAAACGACACGGATCATAAAACGTCTGTAGATTCTGCAAGGGTGTGTGTATGTGTGTGTATGTGTGTGTGTGTGTCAAAAAGACAGGATGTCAAAAGCCCTCTAGAGATTCTGCAAGGGTGAGTGTGTTGTGTTAAAAGGACACGAAGTCAGAAGCCCTCTAGGTTTTCTGAAAAGGTATGAGTGTGAGAGTGAGGGTGTGTGTGTAATAAGGACACGAAATCTGAAGCAATCCAGAGATTCTACAAGTGTATGTGTGTTTGTGTTTAAAAACGGACACGAAGTCAGAAGTCATCCAGAGATTTTGTATGAAAATGAGTTTTTCGTTGTGTATGTGTGTATGTGTGTAAAAAGGAAACGAAATCAGAAGCCCTCTAGAGATTCTTCAAGGGTGTGTGTATGTGTGTGTGTTTGTGTAAAAAGGACACAAAGTCAGAAGCCCTTCAGAGATTCTGCAAGGGTGTGTGTGTGTGTGTGTGTGTGTGTGTGTAAAAAGGACACAAAGTCAGAAGCCCTCCAGAGATTCTGCAAGGTTGTATGTGTGTGTGTGCGTGTGTGTGTGTGTGTAAAAATCACACGAAGTCAGAAGCCCACTCTTGATTCTGCAAGAGTGTGTGCGTGTGCGTTGTGTTTGTAATAAGTACACCAAGTTAGAAGCCCTCCAGAGATTTTGCAAGAGTTTGCGTGTGTGTGAAAACGACACGAATCATAAAACGTCTGGAGATTCTGCAAGGGTGTGTGTGTGTGTGTATGTGTGTGTGTGTCAAAAGGACAGTATATCAGAAGCCCTCTAGAGATTCTGCAAGGGTGAGTGTGTTGTGTTAAAAGGAAACGAAGTCAGAAGCCCTCTAGGTTTTCTGAAAAGGTATGAGTGTGAGGGTGAGGGAGTGTGTGTGCGTGTGTGTGTGTGTGTGTGTGTAATAAGGACACGAAATCAGAAGCCCTCTAAAGATTTTTAAAGGGTGTGTGTATGTGTGTGTGTGTATGTGTAAAAAGGACACAAAGTCAGAAGCCCTTCATAGATTCTGAAAGGGTGTATGTGTGTGTGTGTGTGTGTGTAAAAAGGACACAAAGTCAGAGGCCCTCCAGGGATTCTGCAAGTGTGTGTGTGTGTGTGTGTGTGAAAACGACACGAAGTCATAAAACGTCTGGAGATTCTGCAAGGGTGTGTGTATGTGTGTGTGTGTGTGTGTGTCAAAAAGACAGGATGTCAAAAGCCCTCTAGAGATTCTGCAAGGGTGTGTGTATGTGTGTGTGTTTGTGTAAAAAGTACACAAAGTCAGAAGCCCTTTAGAGATTCTGCAATGGTGTCTGTGTGTGTGTGTGTGTGTGTAAAAAGGACACAAATCAGAAGCCCTCAAGAGATTCTGCAAGGTTGTATGTGTGTGTGTGCGTGTGTGTGTGTGTAAAAATCACACGAAGTCAGAAGCCCACTCTTGATTCTGCAAGAGTGTGTGCGTGTGCGTTGTGTTAGTAATAAGTACACCAAGTTAGAAGCCCTCCAGGGATTTTGCAAGAGTTTGTGTGTGTGTGAAAACGACACGAATCATAAAACGTCTGGATATTCTGCAAGGGTGTGTGTGTGTGTGTATGTGTGTGTGTGTCAAAAGGACAGTATATCAGAAGCCCACTAGAGATTCTGCAAGGGTGAGTGTGTTGTGTTAAAAGGACACGAAGTCAGAAGCCCTCTAGGTTTTCTGAAAAGGTATGAGTATGAGGGAGTGTGTGTGTGTGTGTGTGTGTAATAAGGAAACGAAATCAGAAGCCCTCTAAAGATTTTTCAAGGGTGTGTGTATGTGTGTGTGTTTGTGTAAAAAGGACACAAAGTCAGAAGCCCTTCAGAGATTCTGAAAGGGTGTATGTGTGTGTGTGTGCGTGTGTGTGTGTGTAAAAAGGACACAAATTCAGAAGCCCTCCAGAGATTCTGCAAGTGTATGTGTGTGTGTGTGTGAAAACGACACGAAGTCATAAAACGTCTGGAGATTCTGCAAGGGTGTGTGTATGTGTGTGTGTGTGTGTGTGTCAAAAAGACAGGATGTCAAAAGCCCTCTAGAGATTCTGCAAGGGTGAGTGTGTTGTGTTAAAAGGACACGAAGTCAGAAGCCCTCTAGGTTTTCTGAAAAGGTATGAGTGTGAGAGTGAGGGTGTGTGTGTAATAAGGACACGAAATCTGAAGCAATCCAGAGATTCTACAAGTGTATGTGTGTTTGTGTTTAAAAACGGACACGAAGTCAGAAGTCATCCAGAGATTTTGTAAGAAAATGAGTTTTTCGTTGTGTATGTGTGTGTGTGTGTAAAAAGGAAACGAAATCAGAAGCCCTCTAGAGATTCTTCAAGGGTGTGTGTATGTGTGTGTGTTTGTGTAAAAAGGACACAAAGTCAGAAGCCCTTCAGAGATTCTGCAAGGGTGTGTGTGTGTGTGTGTGTGTGTGTGTGTAAAAAGGACACAAAGTCAGAAGCCCTCCAGAGATTCTGCAAGGTTGTATGTGTGTGTGTGCGTGTGTGTGTGTGTGTAAAAATCACACGAAGTCAGAAGCCCACTCTTGATTCTGCAAGAGTGTGTGCGTGTGCGTTGTGTTGGTAATAAGTACACCAAGTTAGAAGCCCTCCAGAGATTTTGCAAGAGTTTGTGTGTGTGTGAAAACGACACAAATCATAAAACGTCTGGAGATTCTGCAAGGGTGTGTGTGTGTGTGTATGTGTGTGTGTGTCAAAAGGACAGTATATCAGAAGCCCTCTAGAGATTCTGCAAGGGTGAGTGTGTTGTGTTAAAAGGACACGAAGTCAGAAGCCCTCTAGGTTTTCTGAAAAGGTATGAGTGTGAGGGTGAGGGAGTGTGTGTGTGTGTGTGTGTGTGTGTAATAAGGACACGAAATCAGAAGCCCTCTAAAGATTTTTCAAGGGTGTGTGTATGTGTGTGTGTTTGTGTAAAAAGGACACAAAGTCAGAAGCCCTTCAGAGATTCTGAAAGTGTGTATGTGTGTGTGTGTGTGTGTGTGTGTGTAAAAAGGACACAAAGTCAGAAGCCCTCCAGAGATTCTGCAAGTGTGTGTGTGTGTGTGTGTGTGTGTGTGAAAACGACACGAAGTCATAAAACGTCTGGAGATTCTGCAAGGGTGTGTGTATGTGTGTGTGTGTGTGTCAAAAAGACAGGATATCAAAAGTCCTCTAGAGATTCTGCAAGGGTGAGTGTGTTGTGTTAAAAGGACACGAAGTCAGAAGCCCTCTAGGTTTTCTGAAAAGGTATGAGTGTGAGAGTGAGGGTGTGTGTGTAATAAGGACACGAAATCTGAAGCAATCCAGAGATTCTACAAGTGTATGTGTGTTTGTGTTTAAAAACGGACACGAAGTCAGAAGTCATCCAGAGATTTTGTAAGAAAATGAGTTTTTAGTTGTGTATGTGTGTGTGTGTGTAAAAAGGAAACGAAATCAGAAGCCCTCTAGAGATTCTTCAAGGGTGTGTGTATGTGTGTGTGTTTGTGTAAAAAGGACACAAAGTCAGAAGCCCTTCAGAGATTCTGCAAGGGTGTGTGTGTGTGTGTGTGTGTGTGTAAAAAGGACACAAAGTCAGAAGCCCTCCAGAAATTCTGCAAGGTTGTATGTGTGTTTGTGCGTGTGTGTGTGTGTGTGTAAAAATCACACGAAGTCAGAAGCCCACTCTTGATTCTGCAAGAGTGTGTGCGTGTGCGTTGTGTTGGTAATAAGTACACCAAGTTAGAAGCCCTCCAGAGATTTTGCAAGAGTTTGTGTGTGTGTGAAAACGACATGAATCATAAAACGTCTGGAGATTCTGCAAGGGTGTGTGTGTGTGTGTATGTGTGTGTGTGTCAAAAGGACAGGATATCAGAAGCCCTCTAGAGATTCTGCAAGGGTGAGTGTGTTGTGTTAAAAGGACACGAAGTCAGAAGCCTTCTAGGTTTTCTGAAAAGGTATGAGTGTGAGGGTGAGGGAGTGTGTGTGTGTGTGTGTGTGTGTGTGTAATAAGGACACGAAATCAGAAGCCCTCTAACGATTTTTCAAGGGTGTGTGTATGTGTGTGTGTTTGTGTAAAAAGGACACAAAGTCAGAAGCCCTTCAGACATTCTGAAAGGGTGTATGTGTGTGTGTGTGTGTGTGTGTAAAAAGGACACAAAGTCAGAAGCCCTCCAGAGATTCTGCAAGTGTGTGTGTGTGTGTGTGTGTGTGTGAAAACGTCACGAAGTCATAAAACGTCTGGAGATTCTGCAAGGGTGTGTGTATGTGTGTGTGTGTGTGTGTCAAAAAGACAGGATGTCAAAAGCCCTCTAGAGATTCTGCAAGGGTGAGTGTGTTGTGTTAAAAGGACACGAAGTCAGAAGCCCTCTAGGTTTTCTGAAAAGGTATGAGTGTGAGAGTGAGGGAGTGTGTGGGTGTGTGTAATAAGGACACGAAATCTGAAGCAATCCAGAGATTCTACAAGTGTATGTGTGTGTGTGTGTGTGTGTTTAAAAAAGGACACGAAGTCAGAAGGACTGCAGAGATTTTGTAAGAGAATGAGTTTGGGTTGTGAGTGTGTGTGTGTGTGTGTGTGTGTGTAATAAGGACACGAAATCAGAAGCCCTCTAGAGATTCTTGAAGGGTGTGTTTATGTGTGTGTGTTTGTGTAAAAAGGACACAAAGTCAGAAGCCCTCCAGAGATTCTGGAAGGGTGTATGTGTGTGTGTGCCTGTGTGTGTGTGTGTGTGTGTAAAAATCACACGAATTCAGAAGCCCAATATTGATTCTGCAAGGGTGTGTGCGTGTGCGTTGTGTTTGTAATAAGTACACCAAGTTAGAAGCCCTCCCAAGATTCTTCAGGAGTGTATGTGTGGGTGTGTGTGTGTGTATGTGTGTGTGTGTCAAAAGGACAGGATGTCAAAAGCCCTCTAGAGATTCTTCAAGGGTGTGTGTATGTGTGTGTGTTTGTGTAAAAAGGACACAAAGTCAGAAGCCTTCAGAGATTCTGCAAGGGTATGTGTGTGTGTGTGTGTGTGTGTAAAAAGGACACAAAGTCAGAAGCCCTCCAGAGATTCTGCAAGAGTGTATGTGTGTGTGTGCTTGTGTGTGTGTTTGTGTAAAAATCACACGAAGTCAGAAGCCCACTCTTGATTCTGCAAGGGTGTGTGCGTGTGTGTTGTGTTTGTAATAAGTAAACCAAGTTAGAAGCCCTCCAGAGATTCTACAAGAGTTTGTGTGTGTGTGAAAACGACACGAAGTCATAAAACGTCTGGAGATTCTGCAAGGGTGTGTGTGTGTGTGTGTATGTGTGTGTGTGTCAAAAGGACAGTATATCAGAAGCCCTCTAGAGATTCTGCAAGGGTGAGTGTGTTGTGTTAAAAGGACACGAAGTCAGAAGCCCTCTAGGTTTTCTGAAAAGGTATGAGTGTGAGGGAGTGTGTGTGTGTGTGTGTGTGTGTAATAAGGACACGAAATCAGAAGCCCTCTAAAGATTTTTCAAGGGTGTGTGTATGTGTGTGTGTTTGTGTAAAAAGGACACAAAGTCAGAAGCCCTTCAGAGATTCTGAAAGGGTGTATGTGTGTGTGTGTGTGTGTGTGTGTAAAAAGGACACAAAGTCAGAAGCCCTCCAGAGATTCTGCAAGTGTATGTGTGTGTGTGTGTGAAAACGACACGAAGTCATAAAACGTCTGGAGATTCTGCAAGGGTGTGTGTATGTGTGTGTGTGTGTGTCAAAAAGACAGGATGTCAAAAGCCCTCTAGAGATTCTGCAAGGGTGAGTGTGTTGTGTTAAAAGGACACGAAGTCAGAAGCCCTCTAGGTTTTCTGAAAAGGTATGAGTGTGAGAGTGAGGGTGTGTGTGTAATAAGGACACGAAATCTGAAGCAATCCAGAGATTCTACAAGTGTATGTGTGTTTGTGTTTAAAAACGGACACGAAGTCAGAAGTCATCCAGAGATTTTGTAAGAAAATGAGTTTTTCGTTGTGTATGTGTGTCTGTGTGTAAAAAGGAAACGAAATCAGAAGCCCTCTAGAGATTCTTCAAGGGTGTGTGTATGTGTGTGTGTTTGTGTAAAAAGGACACAAAGTCAGAAGCCCTTCAGAGATTCTGCAAGGGTGTGTGTGTGTGTGTGTGTGTGTGTGTGTGTGTAAAAAGGACACAAAGTCAGAAGCCCTCTAGAGATTCTGCAAGGGTGAGTGTGTTGTGTTAAAAGGACACGAAGTCAGAAGCCCTCTAGGTTTTCTGGAAAGGTATGAGTGTGAGGGTGAGGGAGTGTGTGCGTGTGTGTGCGTGTGTGTAATAAGGACACGAAATCAGAAGCCCTCTAGAGATTTTTCAATGGTGTGTGTATGTGTGTGTGTTTGTGTAAAAAGGACACAACGTCAGAAGCCCTTCAGAAAATCTGAAAGGGTGTATGTGTGTGTGTGTGTGTGTGTGTGTAAAAAGGACACAAAGTCAGAAGCCCTCCAGAGATTCTGCAAGTTGTGTGTGTGTGTGTGTGTGTGTGAAAACGACACGAAGTCATAAAACGTCTGGAGATTCTGCATGGGTGTGTGTATGTGTGTTTATGTGTGTGTGTGTGTGTGTCAAAAAGACAGGATGTCAAAAGCCCTCAAGAGATTCTGCAAGGGTGAGTGTGTTGTGTTAAAAGGACACGAAGTCAGAAGCCCTCTAGGTTTTCTGAAAAGGTATGAGTGTGAGAGTGAGGGAGTGTGTGTGTGTGTGTGTGTGTAATAAGGACACGAAATCTGAAGCAATCCAGAGATTCTACAAGTGTATGTGTGTTTGTGTGTGTTTAAAAAAGGACACGAAGTCAGAAGGACTGCAGAGATTTTGTAAGAGAATGAGTTTGGGTTGTGAGTGTGTGTGTGTGTGTAATAAGGACACGAAATCAGAAGCCCTCTAGAGATTCTTCAAGGGTGTGTGTATGTGTGTGTGTTTGTGTAAAAAGGACACAAAGTCAGAAGCCCTCCAGAGAGTCTGCAAGGGTGTATGTGTGTGTGTGCGTGTGTGTGTGTGTGTGTGTGTGTGTGTAAAAATCACACGAAGTCAGAAGCCCACTGTTGATTCTGCAAGGGTGTGTGCGTGTGCGTTGTGTTTGTAATAAGTACACCAAGTTAGAAGCCCTCCATTGATTCTACAAGAGTTTGTGTGTGTGTGAAAACGACACGAATCATAAAACGTCTTGAGATTCTGCAAGGGTGTGTGTTTGTGTGTATGTGCGTGTGTGTGTCAAAAGGACAGGATGTCAAAAGCCCTCTAGAAATTCTGCAAGGGTGAGTGTGTAGTGTTAAAAGGACACGAAGTCAGAAGCCGTCTAGGTTTTCTGATAAGGTATGAGTGTGAGAGTGAGGGAGTGTGTGTGTGTGTGTGTGTAATAAGGACACGAAATCTGAAGCAATCCAGAGATTCTATAAGTGTATGTGTGTTTGTGTTTAAAAAAGGAAACTAAGTCAGAAGTCATCCAGAGATTTTGTAAGAAAATGAGTTTTTCGTTGTGTGTGTGTGTGTGTGTCTGTGTAAAAAGGACACGAAATCAGAAGCCCTCTAGAGATTCTTCAAGGGTGTGTGTATGTGTGTGTGTTTGTGTAAAAAGGACACAAAGTCAGAAGCCCTTCAGAGATTCTGCAAGGGTATGTGTGTTTGTGTGTGTGTGTAAAAAGGACACAAAGTCAGAAGCCCTCCAGAGATTCTGGAAGGGTGTATGTGTGTGTGTGCCTGTGTGTGTGTGTGTGTGTAAAAATCACACGAATTCAGAAGCCCAATATTGATTCTGCAAGGGTGTGTGCGTGTGCGTTGTGTTTGTAATAAGTACACCAAGTTAGAAGCCCTCCCGAGATTCTTCAGGAGTGTATGTGTGGGTGTGTGTGTGTGTGTGTGAAAACGACACGAAGTCATAAAATGTCTGGAGATTCTGCAAGGGTGTGTGTGTGTGTGTGTATGTGTGTGTGTGTCAAAAGGACAGGATGTCAAAAGCCCTCTAGACATTCTTCAAGGGTGTGTGTATGTGTGTGTGTTTGTGTAAAAAGGACACAAAGTCAGAAGCCTTCAGAGATTCTGCAAGGGTATGTGTGTGTGTGTGTGTGTGTGTAAAAAGGACACAAAGTCAGAAGCCCTCCAGAGATTCTGCAAGGGTGTATGTGTGTGTGTGCTTGTGTGTGTGTTTGTGTAAAAATCACACGAAGTCAGAAGCCCACTCTTGATTCTGCAAGGGTGTGTGCGTGTGCGTTGTGTTTGTAATAAGTACACCAAGTTAGAAGCCCTCCAGAGATTCTACAAGAGTTTGTGTGTGTGTGAAAACGACACGAAGTCATAAAACGTCTGGAGATTCTGCAAGGGTGTGTGTGTGTGTGTATGTGTGTGTGTGTCAAAAGGAAAGTATATCAGAAGCCCTCTAGAGATTCTGCAAGGGTGAGTGTGTTGTGTTAAAAGGACACGAAGTCAGAAGCCCTCTAGGTTTTCTGGAAAGGTATGAGTGTGAGGGTGAGGGAGTGTGTGCGTGTGTGTGTGTGTGTGTAATAAGGACAGGAAATCAGAAGCACTCTAGAGATTTTTCAATGGTGTGTGTATGTGTGTGTGTTTGTTTAAAAAGGACACAACGTCAGAAGCCCTTCAGAAAATCTGAAAGGGTGTATGTGTGTGTGTGTGTGTGTGTGTAAAAAGGACACAAAGTCAGAAGCCCTCCAGAGATTCTGCAAGTTGTGTGTGTGTGTGTGTGTGTGTGAAAACGACACGAAGTCATAAAACGTCTGGAGATTCTGCATGGGTGTATGTGTGTGTGTGCTTGTGTGTGTGTTTGTGTAAAAATCACACGAAGTCAGAAACCCACTCTTGATTCTGCAAGGGTGTGTGCGTGTGCGTTGTGTTTGTAATAAGTACACCAAGTTAGAAGCCCTCCAGAGATTCTACAAGAGTTTGTGTGTGTGTGAAAACGACACGAATCATAAAATGTCTGGAGATTCTGCAAGGGTGTGTGTGTGTGTGTATGTGTGTGTGTGTCAAAAGGACAGTATATCAGAAGCCCTCTAGAGATTCTGCAAGGGTGAGTGTGTTGTGTTAAAAGGACACGAAGTCAGAAGCCCTCTAGGTTTTCTGAAAAGGTATGAGTGTGAGGGAGTGTGTGTGTGTGTGTGTGTGTGTAATAAGGACACAAAATCAGAAGCCCTCTAAAGATTTTTCAAGGGTGTGTGTATGTGTGTGTGTTTGTGTAAAAAGGACACAAAGTCAGAAGCCCTTCAGAGATTCTGAAAGGGTGTATGTGTGTGTGTGTGTGTGTGTGTGTGTAAAAAGGACACAAAGTCAGAAGCCCTCCAGAGATTCTGCAAGTGTATGTGTGTGTGTGTGTGTGAAAACGACACGAAGTCATAAAACGTCTGGAGATTCTGCAAGGGTGTGTGTATGTGTGTGTGTGTGTGTGTCAAAAAGACAGGATGTCAAAAGCCCTCTAGAGATTCTGCAAGGGTGAGTGTGTTGTATTAAAAGGACACGAAGTCAGAAGCCCTCTAGGTTTTCTGAAAAGGTATGAGTGTGAGTGAGGGTGTGTGTGTAATAAGGACACGAAATCTGAAGCAATCCAGAGATTCTACAAGTGTATGTGTGTTTGTGTTTAAAAACGGACACGAAGTCAGAAGTCATCCAGAGATTTTGTAAGAAAATGAGTTTTTCGTTGTGTATGTGTGTGTGTGTGTAAAAAGGAAACGAAATCAGAAGCCCTCTAGAGATTCTTCAAGGGTGTGTGTATGTGTGTGTGTTTGTGTAAAAAGGACACAAAGTCAGAAGCCCTTCAGAGATTCTGCAAGGGTGTGTGTGTGTGTGTGTGTGTGTGTGTGTGTTTAAAAAGGACACAAAGTCAGAAGCCCTCTAGAGATTCTGCAAGGGTGAGTGTGTTGTGTTAAAAGGACACGAAGTCAGAAGCCCTCTAGGTTTTCTGGAAAGGTATGAGTGTGAGGGTGAGGGAGTGTGTGCGTGTGTGTGCGTGTGTGTAATAAGGACACGAAATCAGAAGCCCTCTAGAGATTTTTCAATGGTGTGTGTATGTGTGTGTGTTTGTGTAAAAAGGACACAACGTCAGAAGCCCTTCAGAAAATCTGAAAGGGTGTATGTGTGTGTGTGTGTGTGTGTGTGTGTGTGTGTGTAAAAAGGACACAAAGTCAGAAGCCCTCCAGAGATTCTGCAAGTTGTGTGTGTGTGTGTGTGTGTGTGTGAAAACGACACGAAGTCATAAAACGTCTGGAGATTCTGCATGGGTGTGTGTATGTGTGTTTATGTGTGTGTGTGTGTGTCAAAAAGACAGGATGTCAAAAGCCCTCAAGAGATTCTGCAAGGGTGAGTGTGTTGTGTTAAAAGGACACGAAGTCAGAAGCCCTCTAGGTTTTCTGAAAAGGTATGAGTGTGAGAGTGAGGGAGTGTGTGTGTGTGTGTGTGTAATAAGGACACGAAATCTGAAGCAATCCAGAGATTCTACAAGTGTATGTGTGTTTGTGTGTGTGTGTGTGTGTGTTTAAAAAAGGACACGAAGTCAGAAGGACTGCAGAGATTTTGTAAGAGAATGAGTTTGGGTTGTGAGTGTGTGTGTGTGTGTAATAAGGACACGAAATCAGAAGCCCTCTAGAGATTCTTCAAGGGTGTGTGTATGTGTGTGTGTTTGTGTAAAAAGGACACAAAGTCAGAAGCCCTCCAGAGAGTCTGCAAGGGTGTATGTGTGTGTGTGCGTGTGTGTGTGTGTGTGTGTAATAAGGACACGAAATCTGAAGCAATCCAGAGATTCTACAAGTGTATGTGTGTTTGTGTGTGTGTGTTTAAAAAAGGACACGAAGTCAGAAGGACTGCAGAGATTTGGTAAGAGAATGAGTTTTGGTTGTGAGTGTGTGTGTGTGTGTGTGTGTGTGTGTGTAATAAGGACACGAAATCAGAAGCCCTCTAGAGATTCTTCAAGGGTGTGTTTATGTATGTGTGTTTGTGTAAAAAGGACACAAAGTCAGAAGCCCTTCAGAGATTCTGCAAGGGTATATGTGTGTGTGTGTGTGTGTAAAAAGGACACAAAGTCAGAAGCCCTCCAGAGATTCTGCAAGGGTGTATGTGTGTGTGTGCGCGTGTGTGTGTGTGTGTGTAAAAATCACACGAAGTCAGAAGTCCACTATTGATTCTGCAAGGGTGTGTGCGTGTGCGTTGTGTTTGTAATAAGTACACCAAGTTAGAAGCCCTCTAGAGATTCTTCAAGGGTGTGTGTATGTGTGTGTGTTTGTGTAAAAAGGACAGAAAGTCAGAAGCCCTCCAGAGATTCTGCAAGGGTGTATGTGTGTGTGTGCCTGTGTGTGTGTGTAAAAATCACACGAAGTCAGAAGCCCAATATTGATTCTGCAAGGGTGTGTGCGTGTGCGTTGTGTTTGTAATAAGTACACCAAGTTAGAAGTCCTCCCGAGATTCTTCAAGAGTGTATGTGTGGGTGTGTGTGTGTGTGTGTGTGTGTGAAAACGACACGAAGTCATAAAACGTCTGGAGATTCTGCAAGGGTGTGTGTTTGTGTGTGTATGTGTGTGTGTGTCAAAAGGACAGGATGTCAAAAGCCCTCTAGAGATTCTGCAAGGGTGAGTGTGTTGTGTTAAAAGGACACGAAATCAGAAGCTGTCTAGGTTTTCTGAAAAGGTATGAGTGTGAGAGTGAGGGAGTGTGTGTGTGTGTGTGTGTAATAAGGACACGAAATCTGAAGCAATCCAGAGATTCTACAAGTGTATGTGTGTTTGTGTTTAAAAAAGGACACGAAGTCAGAAGTCATCCATAGATTTTGTAAGAAAATGAGTTTTGCGTTGTGTGTGTGTGTGTGTGTGTGTGTGTAAAAAGGAAACGAAATCAGAAGCCCTCTAGAGATTCTTCAAGGGTGTGTGTATGTGTGTGTGTTTGTGTAAAAAGGACACAAAGTCAGAAGCCCTTCAGAGATTCTGCAAGTGTATGTGTGTGTGTGTAAAAAGGACACAAAGTCAGAAGCCCTCCAGAGATTCTGCAAGGATGTATGTGTGTGTGTGCGTGTGTGTGTAAAAATCACACGAAGTCAGAAGCCCACTCTTGATTCTGCAAGGGTGTGTGCGTGAGCGTTGTGTTTGTAATAAGTACACCAAGTTAGAAGCCCTCCAGAGATTCTGCAAGAGTTTGTGTGTGTGTGAAAACGACACAAATCATAAAACGTCTGGAGATGCTGCAAGGGTGTGTGTGTGTGTGTATGTGTGTCTGTGTAAAAAGGAAAGTATGTCAGAAGCCCTCTAGAGATTCTGCAAGGGTGAGTGTGTTGTGTTAAAAGGACACGAAGTCAGAAGCCCTCTATGTTTTCTGGAAAGGTATGAGTGTGAGAGTGAGGGAGTGTGTGTGTGTGTGTGTGTGTGTGTGTAATAATGACACGAAATCAGAAGCCCTCTAGAGATTCTTCAAGGGTTTGTGTATGTGTGTGTTTGTGTAAAAAAACACAAAATCAGAAGCCCTTCAGAGATTCTGCTAGAGTGTATGTGTGTGTGTGTGTGTCTGTGTAAAAAGGACACAAAGTCAGAAGCCCTCCAGAGATTCTGCAAGTGTGTGTGTGTGTGTGTGTGTGTAAAAATCACACGAAGTCAGAAGTCCATTATTGATTCTGCAAGGGTGTGTGCGTGTGCGTTGTGTTTGTAATAAGTACACCAAGTTAGAAGCCCTCCAGAGATTCTGCAAGAGTGTGTGTGTGGGTGTGTGTGTGTGTGTGTGTGTGTGTGTGAAAACGACACGAAGTCATAAAATGTCTGGAGATTCTGCAATGCTGTGTATGTATGTGTGTGTGTATGTGTGTGTGTGTCAAAAGGACAGGATGTCAAAAGCCCTCTAGAGATTCTGCAAGGGTGAGTGTGTTGTGTTAAATGGACGCGAGTCAGAAGCCTTCTAGGTTTTCTGAAAAGGTATGAGTGTGAGAGTGAGTGAGTGTGTGTGTGTGTAATAAGGACACGAAATCTGAAGCAATCCAGAGATTCTACAAGTGTATGTGTGTTTGTGTGTGTGTGTTTAAAAAAGGACACGAAGTCAGAAGGACTGCAGAGATTTGGTAAGAGAATGAGTTTGGGTTGTGAGTGTGTGTGTGTGTGTTTGTGTGTAATAAGGACACGAAATCAGAAGCCCTCTAGAGATTCTTCAAGGGTGTGTGTATGTGTGTGTGTTTGTGTAAAAAGGACACAAAGTCAGAAGCCCTTCAGAGATTCTGCAAGGGTATATGTGTGTGTGTGTGTGTGTGTGTGTGTAAAAAGGACACAAAGTCAGAAGCCCTCCAGAGATTCTGCAAGGGTGTATGTGTGTGTGTGCGTGTGTGTGTGTGTATGTAAAAATCACACGAAGTCAGAAGCCCACTATTGATTCTGCAAGGGTGTGTGAGTGTGCGTTGTGTTTGTAATAAGTACACCAAGTTAGAAGCCCTCTAGAGATTCTTCAAGGGTGTGTGTATGTGTGTGTGATTGTGTAAAAAGGACACAAAGTCAGAAGCCCTCCAGAGATTCTGCAAGGTTGTATGTGTGTGTGTGCCTGTGTGTGTGTGTGTGTGTGTGTGTGTAAAAATCACACGAAGTCAGAAGCCCAATATTGATTCTGCAAGGGTGTGTGCGTGTGCGTTGTGTTTGTAATAAGTACACCAAGTTAGAAGTCCTCCCGAGATTCTTCAAGAGTGTATGTGTGTGTGTGTGTGTGTGTGTGTGTGTGTGTGAAAACGACACGAAGTCATAAAACGTCTGGAGATTCTGCAAGGGTGTGTGTATGTGTGTGTATGTGTGTGTGTGTCAAAAGGACAGGATGTCAAAAGCCCTCTAGAGATTCTGCAAGGGTGAGTGTGTTGTGTTAAAAGGACACGAAATCAGAAGCCGTCTAGGTTTTCTGAAAAGGTATGAGTGTGAGAGTGAGGGAGTGTGTGTGTGTGTGTGTGTGTAATAAGGACACAAAATCTGAAGCAATCCAGAGATTCTACAAGTGTATGTGTGTTTGTGTTTAAAAAAGGACACGAAGTCAGAAGTCATCCATAGATTTTGTAAGAAAATGAGTTTTTCGTTGTGTGTGTGTGTGTGTGTGTGTGTGTAAAAAGGAAACGAAATCAGAAGCCCTCTAGAGATTCTTCAAGGGTGTGTGTATGTGTGTGTGTTTGTGTAAAAAGGACACAAAGTCAGAAGCCCTTCAGAGATTCTGCAAGTGTATGTGTGTGTGTGTAAAAAGGACACAAAGTCAGAAGCCCTCCAGAGATTCTGCAAGGGTGTATGTGTGTGTGTGCGTGTGTGTGTAAAAATCACACGAAGTCAGAAGCCCACTCTTGATTCTGCAAGGGTGTGTGCGTGTGCGTTGTGTTTGTAATAAGTACACCAAGTTAGAAGCCCTCCAGAGATTCTGCAAGAGTTTGTGTGTGTGTGAAAACGACACAAATCATAAAACGTCTGGAGATGCTGCAAGGGTGTGTGTGTGTGTGTATGTGTGTCTGTGTAAAAAGGAAAGTATGTCAGAAGCCCTCTAGAGATTCTGCAAGGGTGAGTGTGTTGTGTTAAAAGGACACGAAGTCAGAAGCCCTCTATGTTTTCTGGAAAGGTATGAGTGTGAGAGTGAGGGAGTGTGTGTGTGTGTGTGTGTAATAAGGACACGAAATCAGAAGCCCTCTAGAGATTCTTCAAGGGTTTGTGTATGTGTGTGTATTTGTGTAAAAAGGACACAAAATCAGAAGCCCTTCAGAGATTCTGCTAGGGTGTATGTGTGTGTGTGTAAAAAGGACACAAAGTCAAAAGCCCTCCAGAGATTCTGCAAGTGTGTGTGTGTGTGTGTGTGTAAAAATCATACGAAGTCAGAAGTCCACTATTGATTCTGCAAGGGTGTGTGCGTGTGCGTTGTGTTTGTAATAAGTACACCAAGTTAGAAGCCCTCCAGAGATTCTGCAAGAGTGTGTGTGTGTGTGTGTGTGTGTGTGTGAAAACGACACAAAGTCATAAAACGTCTGGAGATTCTGCAAGGGTGCGTGTGTGTGTGTGTATGTGTGTGTGTGTCAAAAGGACAGTATATCAGAAGCCCTCTAGAGATTATGCAAGGGTGAGTGTGTTGTGTTAAAAGGACACAAGTCAGAAGCCCTCTAAGTTTTCTGAAAAGGTATGAGTGTGAGAGTGAGGGAGTGTGTGTGTGTGTGTAATAAGGACACGAAATCTGAAGCAATCCAGAGATTCTACAAGTGTATGTGTGTTTGTGTGTGTGTGTTTAAAAAAGGACAGGAAGTCAGAAGGACTCCAGAGATTTGGTAAGAGAATGAGTTTGGGTTGTGAGTGTGTGTGTGTGTGTGTGTGTGTAATAAGGAC
>NW_027457569.1:2047500-2060000 GCF_050624435.1 Tenrec ecaudatus | reverse complement strand
AAGCCCTCTATGTTTTCTGGAAAGGTATGAGTGTGAGAGTGAGGGAGTGTGTGTGTGTGTGTGTGTGTGTGTAATAAGGACACGAAATCTGAAGCAATCCAGAGATTCTACAAGTGTATGTGTGTTTGTGTTTAAAAAAGGACACGAAGGCAGAAGTCATCCAGAGATTTTGAAAGAAAATGAGTTTTTCGTTGTGTGTGTTTGTGTGTGTGTGTGTGTGTGTGTGTGTGTGTGTGTAAAAAGGAAACCAAATCAGAAGCCCTCTAGAGATTCTTCAAGGGTGTGTGTATGTGTGTGTGTTTGTGTAAAAAGGACACAAAGTCAGAAGCCCTTCAGAGATTCTGCAAGGGTATGTGTGTGTGTGTGTGTGTGTGTGTGTAAAAAGGGCACAAAGTCAGAAGCCCTCCAGAGATTCTGCAAGGGTGTATGTGTGTGTGTGCGTGTGTGTGTGTGTGTAAAAATCACACGAAGTCAGAAGCCCACTCTTGATTCTACAAGAGTGTGTGCGTGTGCGTTGTGTTTGAAATAAGTACACCAAGTTAGAAGCCCTCCAAAGATTCTGAAAGAGTTTGTGTGTGTGTGAAAATGACAGGAATCATAAAACGTCTGGAGATTCTGCAAGGGTGTGTGTGTGTGTGTGTATGTGTGTGTGTGTCAAAAAGACAGTATATCAGAAGCCCTCTAGAGATTCTGCAAGGGTGAGTGTGTTGTGTTAAAAGGACACGAAGTCAGAAGCCCTCTAGGTTTTCTGGAAAAGTATGAGTGTGAGGGTGAGGGAGTGTGTGTGTGTGTGTGTGTGTGTAATAAGGACACGAAATAAGAAGCCCTCTAGAGATTTTTCAAGGGTGTGTGTATGTGTGTGTGTTTGTGTAAAAAGGACACAAAGTCAGAAGCCCTTCAGAGATTCTGAAAGGGCGTATGTGTGTGTGTGTGTGTGTAAAAAGGACACAAAGTCAGAAGCCCTCCAGAGATTCTGCAAGTGTGTGTGTGTGTGTGTGAAAACGACACGAAGTCATAAAACGTCTGGAGATTCTGCATGGGTGTGTGTATGTGTGTGTATGTGTGTGTGTGTCAAAAAGACAGGATGTCAAAAGCCCTCTAGAGATTCTGCAAGTGTGAGTGTGTTGTGTTAAAAGGACACGAAGTCAGAATCCCTCTAGGTGTTCTGAAAAGGTATGAGTGTGAGAGTGAGGGAGTGTGTGTGTGTGTTTGTGTTATAAGGACACGAAATCTGAAGCAATCCAGAGATTCAACAAGTGTATGTGTGTTTGTGTGTGTGTGTGTGTTTAAAAAAGGACACGAAGTCAGAAGGACTGCAGAGATTTTGTAAGAGAATGAGTTTGGGTTGTGAGTGTGTGTGTGTGTGTAATAAGGACACGAAATCAGAAGCCTTCTAGAGAATCTTCAAGGGTGTGTGTATGTGTGTGTGTTTGTGTAAAAAGGACACAAAGTCAGAAGCCCTCCAGAGATTCTGCAAGGGTGTATGTGTGTGTGTGCCTGTGTGTGTGTGTGTGTAAAAATCACACGAAGTCAGAAGCCCACTATTGATTCTGCAAGGTTGTGTGCGTGTGCGTTGTGTTTGTATAAGTATACCAAGTTATAAGCCCTCCGGAGATTCTGCAAGAGTGTGTGTGTATGTGTGTGTGTGTGTGTGTGTCAAAAAGACAGGATGTCAAAAGCCCTCTAGAGATTCTGCAAGGGTGAGTGTGTTGTGTTAAAAGGACACGAAGTCAGAAGCTGTCTAGGTTTTCTGAAAAGGTATGAGTGTGAGAGTGAGGGAGTGTGTGTGTGTGTGTAATAAGGACACGAAATCTGAAGCAATCCAGAGATTCTACAAGTGTATGTGTGTTTGTGTTTAAAAAAGGACACGAAGTCAGAAGTCATCCAGAGATTTTGTAAGAAAATGAGTTTTTCGTTGTGTGTGTGTGTGTGTGTGTGTGTGTAAAAAGGAAACGAAATCAGAAGCCCTCTAGATATTCTTCAAGGGTGTGTGTATGTGTGTGTGTTTGTGTAGAAAGGACACAAAGTCAGAAGCCCTTCAGAGATTCTGCAAGGGTGTGTGTGTGTGTGTGTGTGTGTGTGTGTGTGTGTAAAAAGGACACAAAGTCAGAAGCCCTCCAGAGATTCTGCAAGGGTGTATGTGTGTGTGTGCGTGTGTGTGTGTGTAAAAATCACACGAAGTCAGAAGCCCACTCTTGATTCTACAAGAGTGTGTGCGTGTGCGTTGTGTTTGTAATAAGTACTCCAAGTTAGAAGCCCTCCAGAGATTCTGCAAGAGTTTGTGTTTGTGTGAAAACGACACGGATCATAAAACGTCTGGCGATTCTGCAAGGGTGTGTGTGTGTGTGTGTGTATGTGTGTGTGTCAAAAGGACAGGATGTCAAAAGCCCTCTAGAGATTCTGCAAGGGTGAGTGTGTTGTGTTAAAAGGACACGAAGTCAGAAGCCGTCTAGGTTTTCTGAAAAGGTTTGAGTGTGAAAGTGAGGGAGTGTGTGTGTGTGTGTGTAATAAGGACACGAAATCTGAAACAATCCAGAGATTCTACAAGTGTATGTGTGTTTGTGTTTAAAAAAGGACACGAAGTCAGAAGTCATCCAGAGATTTTGTAAGAAAATGAGTTTTTCGTTGTGTGTGTGTGTGTCTGTGTAAAAAGGACACGAAATCAGAAGCCCTCTAGAGATTCTTCAAGGGTGTGTGTATGTGTGTGTGTTTGTGTAAAAAGGACACAAAGTCAGAAGCCCTTCAGAGATTCTGCAAGGGTATGTGTGTGTGTGTGTGTGTGTGTAAAAAGGACACAAAGTCAGAAGCCCTCCACAGATTCTGCAAGGGTGTATGTGTGTGTGTGCGTTTGTGTGTGTTTGTGTGTAAAAATCACACGAAGTCAGAAGCCCACTCTTGATTCTGCAAGGGTGTGTGCGTGTTCGTTGTGTTTGTAATAAGTACACCAAGTTAGAAGCCCTCCAGAGATTCGTCAAGAGTTTGTGTGTGTGTGAAAACGACACGAATCATAAAACATCTGGAGATTCTGCAAGGGTGTGTGTGTGTGTGTGTATGTGTGTGTGTGTCAAAAGGACAGTATGTCAGAAGCCCTCTAGAGATTCTGCAAGGGTGAGTGTGTTGTGTTAAAAGGACACGAAGTCAGAAGCCCTCTATGTTTTCTGGAAAGGTATGAGTGTGAGAGTGAGGGAGTGTGTGTGTGTGTGTGTGTGTGTGTGTGTGTGTAATAAGGACACGAAATCAGAAGCCCTCTAGAGATTCTTCAAGGGTTTGTGTATGTGTGTGTTTGTGTAAAAAAAACACAAAATCAGAAGCCCTTCAGAGATTCTGCTAGAGTGTATGTGTGTGTGTGTGTGTGTGTGTAAAAAGGACACAAAGTCAGAAGCCCTCCAGAGATTCTGCAAGTGTGTGCGTGTGTGTGTGTAAAAATCACACGAAGTCAGAAGCCCAATATTGATTCTGCAAGGGTGTGTGCGTGTGCGTTGTGTTTGTAATAAGTACACCAAGTTAGAAGTCCTCCCGAGATTCTTCAAGAGTGTATGTGTGGGTGTGTGTGTGTGTGTGTGTGTGAAAACTACACGAAGTCATAAAACGTCTGGAGATTCTGCAAGGGTGTGTGTGTGTGTGTGTGTATGTGTGTGTGTGTCAAAAGGACAGGATGTCAAAAGCCCTCTAGAGATTCTGCAAGGGTGAGTGTGTTGTGTTAAAAGGACACGAAGTCAGAAGCCGTCTAGGTTTTCTGAAAAGGTATGAGTGTGAGAGTGAGGGAGTGTGTGTGTGTGTGTGTGTAATAAGGACACGAAATCTGAAGCAATCCAGAGATTCTACAAGTGTATGTGTGTTTGTGTTTAAAAAAGGACACGAAGTCAGAAGTCATCCAGAGATTTTGTAAGAAAATGAGTTTTTCGTTGTGTGTGTGTGTGTGTGTAAAAAGGAAACGAAATCAGAAGCCCTCTAGAGATTCTTCAAGGGTGTGTGTATGTGTGTGTGTTTGTGTAAAAAGGACACAAAGTCAGAAGCCCTCCAGAGATTCTGCAAGAGTGTATGTGTGTGTGTGCGTGTGTGTGTGTTTGTGTGTAAAAATCACACGAAGTCAGAAGCCCTCTCTTGATTCTGCAAGGGTGTGTGCGTGTGCGTTGTGTTTGTAATAAGTACACCAAGTTAGAAGCCCTCCCGAGATTCTTCAAGAGTGTATGTGTGTGTGTGTGTGTGTGTGTGTGTGTGTGTGTGTGTGAAAACGACACGAAGTCATAAAACGTCTGGAGATTCTGCAAGGGTGTGTGTGTGTGTGTGTATGTGTGTGTGTGTCAAAAGGACAGGATGTCAAAAGCCCTCTAGAGATTCTGCAAGGTTGAGTGTGTTGTGTTAAAAGGACACGAAGTCAGAAGCCGTCTAGGTTTTCTGAAAAGGTATGTGTGTGAGAGTGAGGGAGTGTGTGTGTGTGTGTGTGTAATAAGGACACGAAATCTGAAGCAATCCAGAGATTCTACAAGTGTATGTGTGTTTGTGTTTAAAAAAGGACACGAAGTCAGAAGTCATCAAGAGATTTTTTAAGAAAATGAGTTTTTCGTTGTGTGTGTGTGTGTGTGTGTGTGTAAAAAGGACACGAAATCAGAAGCCCTCTAGAGATTCTTCAAGGGTGTGTGTATGTGTGTGTGTTTGTGTAAAAAGGACACAAAGTCAGAAGCCCTTCAGAATTTCTCCAAGGGTATGTGTGTGTGTGTGTGTGTAAAAAGGACACAAAGTCAGAAGCCCTCCAGAGATTCTGCAAGGGTGTATCTGTGTGTGTGCGTGTGTGTGTGTGTGTAAAAATCACACGAAGTCAGGAGGCCACTCTTGATTCTGCAAGAGTGTGTGCGTGTGCGTTGTGTTTGTAATAAGTACACCAAGTTAGAAGCCCTCCAGAGATTCTGCAAGAGTGTGTGTGTGTGTGTGTATGTGTGTGTGTGTGTGTGAAAACGACAGGAATCATAAAACGTCTGGAGATTCTGCAAGATTGTGTATGTGTGTATGTGTGTGTGTGTCAAAAGGACAGGATGTCAAAAGCCCTCTAGAGATTCTGCAAGGGTGAGTGTGTTGTGTTAAAAGGAAATGAAGTCAGAAGCCGTCTAGGTTTTCTGAAAAGGTATGAGTGTGAGAGTGAGGGAGTGTGTGTGTGTGTGTGTAATAAGGACACGAACTCTGAAGCAATCCAGAGATTCTACAAGTGTATGTGTGTTTGTGTTTAAAAAAGGACACGAAGTCAGAAGTCATCCAGAGGTTTTGTAATAAAATGAGTTTTTCGTTGTGTGTGTGTGTGTGTAAAAAGGACACGAAATCAGAAGCCCTCTAGAGATTCTTCAATGGTGTGTGTATGTGTAAAAAGGACACAAAATCAGAAGCCCTCCAGAGATTCTGCAAGAGTGTGTGTGTGTGTGTGTCTGTGTGAAAACGACACGAAGTCATAAAACGTCTGGAGATTCTGCAAGGGTGTGTGTGTGTGTGTGTGTGTGTGTGTGTGTGTGTGTGTGTGTGAAAAGGACAGGATGTCAAAAGCCCTCTAGTGATTCTGAAAGGGTGAGTGTGTTGTTTTAAAAGGACACGAAGTCAGAAGCTCTCAAGGTTTTCTGAAAAGGTATGAGTGTGAGAGTGAGGGAGTGTGTGTGTGTGTGTGTGTAAGAAGGTCACGAAATCTGAAGCAATCCAGAGATTCTACAAGTCTATTTGTGTTTGTGTGTGTGTGTGTGTGTTTAAAAAGGACACGAAGTCAGAAGGACTGCAGAGATTTTGTAAGAGAGTGAGTTTGTGTTGTGAGGGTGTGTGTGTGTGTGTAATAAGGACACAAAAACAGAAGCCCTCCAGAGATTCTGCAAGGGTGTATGTGTGTGTGTGCATGTGTGTGTGTGTGTGTGTGTGTGTCAAAAGGACAGGATGTCAAAAGCCCTCTAGAGATTCTGCAAGGGTGAGTGTGTTGTGTTAAAAGGACACGAAGTCAGAAGCCGTCTAGGTTTTCTGAAAAGGTATGAGTGTGAGAGTGAGGGAGTGTGTGTGTGTGTGTGTAATAAGGACACGAAATCTGAAGCAATCCAGAGATTCTACAAGAGTATGTGTGTTTGTGTTTAAAAAAGGACACAAAGTCAGAAGCCCTCCAGAGATTCTGCAAGGGTGTATGTGTGTGTGTGCGTGTGTGTGTGTGTGTGTGTAAAAATCACACGAAGTCAGAAGCCCACTATTGATTCTGCAAGGGTGTGTGCGTGTGCGTTGTGTTTGTAATAAGTACACCAAGTTAGAAGCCCTCCAAAGATTCTGAAAGAGTTTGTGTGTGTGTGAAAATGACAGGAATCATAAAACGTCTGGAGATTCTGCAAGGGTGTGTGTGTGTGTGTGTATGTGTGTGTGTGTCAAAAAGACAGTATATCAGAAGCCCTCTAGAGATTCTGCAAGGGTGAGTGTGTTGTGTTAAAAGGACACGAAGTCAGAAGCCCTCTAGGTTTTCTGGAAAAGTATGAGTGTGAGGGTGAGGGAGTGTGTGTGTGTGTGTGTGTGTGTAATAAGGACACGAAATCAGAAGCCCTCTAGAGATTTTTCAAGGGTGTGTGTATGTGTGTGTGTTTGTGTAAAAAGGACACAAAGTCAGAAGCCCTTCAGAGATTCTGAAAGGGCGTATGTGTGTGTGTGTGTGTGTGTGTGTAAAAAGGACACAAAGTCAGAAGCCCTCCAGAGATTCTGCAAGTGTGTGTGTGTGTGTGAAAACGACACGAAGTCATAAAACGTCTGGAGATTCTGCATGGGTGTGTGTATGTGTGTGTATGTGTGTGTGTGTCAAAAAGACAGGATGTCAAAAGCCCTCTAGAGATTCTGCAAGTGTGAGTGTGTTGTGTTAAAAGGACACGAAGTCAGAATCCCACTAGGTGTTCTGAAAAGGTATGAGTGTGAGAGTGAGGGAGTGTGTGTGTGTGTTTGTGTTATAAGGACACGAAATCTGAAGCAATCCAGAGATTCTAAAAGTGTATGTGTGTTTGTGTGTGTGTGTGTGTGTTTAAAAAAGGACAGGTAGTCAGAAGGACTGCAGAGATTTTGTAAGGGAATGAGTTTGGGTTGTGAGTGTGTGTGTGTGTGTAATAAGGACACGAAATCAGAAGCCCTCTAGAGAATCTTCAAGGGTGTGTGTATGTGTGTGTGTTTGTGTAAAAAGGACACAAAGTCAGAAGCCCTCCAGAGATTCTGCAAGGGTGTATGTGTGTGTGTGCCTGTGTGTGTGTGTGTGTAAAAATCACACGAAGTCAGAAGCCCAATATTGATTCTGCAAGGGTGTGTGCGTGTGCGTTGTGTTTGTAATAAGTACACCAAGTTAGAAGCCCTCCCGAGATTCTTCAAGAGTGTATGTGTGGGTGTGTGTGTGTGAATGTGTGTCAAAACGACACGAAGTCATAAAACGTCTGGAGATTCTGCAAGGGTGTGTGTATGTGTGTGTGTGTCAAAAGGACAGGATGTCAAAAGCCCTCTAGAGATTCTGCAAGGGTGAGTGTGTTGTGTTAAAAGGACACGAAGTCAGAAGCTGTCTAGGTTTTCTGAAAAGGTATGAGTGTGAGAGTGAGGGAGTGTGTGTGTGTGTGTAATAAGGACACGAAATCTGAAGCAATCCAGAGATTCTACAAGTGTATGTGTGTTTGTGTTTAAAAAAGGACACGAAGTCAGAAGTCATCCATAGATTTTGTAAGAAAATGAGTTTTTCGTTGTGTGTGTGTGTGTGTGTGTGTGTGTAAAAAGGAAACGAAATCAGAAGCCCTCTAGACATTCTTCAAGGGTGTGTGTATGTGTGTGTGTTTGTGTAAAAAGGACACAAAGTCAGAAGCCCTTCAGAGATTCTGCAAGGGTGTGTGTGTGTGTGTGTGTGTGTGTGTGTGTAAAAAGGACACAAAGTCAGAAGCCCTCCAGAGATTCTGCAAGGGTGTATGTGTGTGTGTGCGTGTGTGTGTGTGTAAAAATCACACGAAGTCAGAAGCCCACTCTTGATTCTACAAGAGTGTGTGCGTGTGCGTTGTGTTTGTAATAAGTACTCCAAGTTAGAAGCCCTCCAGAGATTCTGCAAGAGTTTGTGTGTGTGTGAAAACGACACGAATCATAAAACGTCTGGAGATTCTGCAAGGGTGTGTGTGTGTGTGTATGTGTGTGTGTGTCAAAAGGACAGGATGTCAAAAGCCCTCTAGAGATTCTGCAAGGGTGAGTGTGTTGTGTTAAAAGGACACGAAGTCAGAAGCCGTCTAGGTTTTCTGAAAAGGTTTGAGTGTGAAAGTGAGGGAGTGTGTGTGTGTGTGTGTAATAAGGACACGAAATCTGAAACAATCCAGAGATTCTACAAGTGTATGTGTGTTTGTGTTTAAAAAAGGACACGAAGTCAGAAGTCATCCAGAGATTTTGTAAGAAAATGAGTTTTTCATTGTGTGTGTGTGTGTCTGTGTAAAAAGGACACGAAATCAGAAGCCCTCTAGAGATTCTTTAAGGGTGTGTGTATGTGTGTGTGTTTGTGTAAAAAGGACACAAAGTCAGAAGCCCTTCAGAGATTCTGCAAGGGTATGTGTGTGTGTGTGTGTGTGTGTGTAAAAAGGACACAAAGTCAGAAGCCCTCCAGAGATTCTGCAAGGGTGTATGTGTGTGTGTGCGTTTGTGTGTGTTTGTGTGTAAAAATCACACGAAGTCAGAAGCCCACTCTTGATTCTGCAAGGGTGTGTGCGTGTTCGTTGTGTTTGTAATAAGTACACCAAGTTAGAAGCCCTCCAGAGATTCGGCAGGAGTTTGTGTGTGTGTGAAAACGACACGAATCATAAAACATCTGGAGATTCTGCAAGGGTGTGTGTGTGTGTGTGTGTATGTGTGTGTGTGTCAAAAGGACAGTATGTCAGAAGCCCTCTAGAGATTCTGCAAGGGTGAGTGTGTTGTGTTAAAAGGACACGAAGTCAGAAGCCCTCTATGTTTTCTGGAAAGGTATGAGTGTGAGAGTGAGGGAGTGTGTGTGTGTGTGTGTGTGTGTAATAAGGACACGAAATCAGAAGCCCTCTAGAGATTCTTCCAGGGTTTGTGTATGTGTGTGCTTGTGTAAAAAAAACACAAAATCAGAAGCCCTTCAGAGATTCTGCTAGAGTGTATGTGTGTGTGTGTGTGTGTGTGTGTAAAAAGGACACAAAGTCAGAAGCCCTCCAGAGATTCTGCAAGTGTGTGTGTGTGTGTGTGTGTAAAAATCACACGAAGCCAGAAGCCCAATATTGATTCTGCAAGGGTGTGTGCGTGTGCGTTGTGTTTGTAATAAGTACACCAAGTTAGAAGTCCTCCCGAGATTCTTCAAGAGTGTATGTGTGGGTGTGTGTGTGTGTGTGAAAACGACACGAAGTCATAAAACGTCTGGAGATTCTGCAAGGGTGTGTGTGTGTGTGTGTGTATGTGTGTGTGTGTCAAAAGGACAGGATGTCAAAAGCCCTCTAGAGATTCTGCAAGGGTGAGTGTGTTGTGTTAAAAGGACACGAAGTCAGAAGCCGTCTAGGTTTTCTGAAAAGGTATGAGTGTGAGAGTGAGGGAGTGTGTGTGTGTGTGTGTGTAATAAGGACACGAAATCTGAAGCAATCCAGAGATTCTACAAGTGTATGTGTGTTTGTGTTTAAAAAAGGACACGAAGTCAGAAGTCATCCAGAGATTTTGTAAGAAAATGAGTTTTTCGTTGTGTGTGTGTGTGTGTGTGTGTAAAAAGGAAACGAAATCAGAAGCCCTCTAGAGATTCTTCAAGGGTGTGTGTATGTGTGTGTGTTTGTTTAAAAAGGACACAAAGTCAGAAGCCCTCCAGAGATTCTGCAAGAGTGTATGTGTGTGTGTGCGTGTGTGTGTGTTTGTGTGTAAAAATCACACGAAGTCAGAAGCCCACTCTTGATTCTGCAAGGGTGTGTGCGTGTACGTTGTGTTTGTAATAAGTACACCTAGTTAGAAGCCCTCCAGAGTTTCTGCAAGTGTGTGTGTGTGTGTGTGTGTGTGTGTGTGTGTGTGTGTGTGAAAACGACACGAATCATAAAACGTTGGAGATTCTGCAAGGGTGTGTGTATGTGTGTATATGTGTGCGTGTCAAAAGGACAGTATGTCAGAAGCCCTCTAGATATTCTGCAAGTGTGAGTGTGTTGTGTTTAAAGGACACGAAGTTAGAAGACCTCTAGGTTTTCTGGAAAGGTATGAGTGTGAGAGTGAGGGATGTGTGTGTGTGTGTGTGTGTGTGTGTGTGTAAAAAGGACACAAAGTCAGAAGCCCTCCAGAGATTCTGCAAGAGTTTGTGTGTGTGTGAAAACGACACGATTCATAAAACGTCTGGCGATTCTGCAAGGGTGTGTGTGTGTGTGTGTGTATGTGTGTGTGTCAAAAGGACAGGATGTCAAAAGCCCTCTAGAGATTCTGCAAGGGTGAGTGTGTTGTGTTAAAAGGACACGAAGTCAGAAGCCGTCTAGGTTTTCTGAAAAGGTATGAGTGTGAGAGTGAGGGAGTGTGTGTGTGTGTGGGTAATAAGGACACGAAATCTGAAGCAATCCAGAGATTCTACAAGTGTATGTGTGTTTGTGTTTAAAAAAGGACACGAAGTCAGAAGTCATCCAGAGATTTTGTAAGAAAATGAGTTTTTCGTTGTGTGTGTGTGTGTCTGTGTAAAAAGGACACGAAATCAGAAGCCCTCTAGAGATTCTTCAAGGGTTTGTGTGTGTGTTTGTGTAAAAAAAACACAAAATCAGAAGCCCTTCAGAGATTCTGCTAGAGTGTATGTGTGTGTGTGTGTGTAAAAAGGACACAAAGTCAGAAGCCCTCCAGAGATTCTGCAAGTGTGTGTGTGTGTGTGTGCGTGTGTGTAAAAATCACACGAAGTCAGAAGTCCACTATTGATTCTGCAAGGGTGTGTGCGAGTGCGTTGTGTTTGTAATAAGTACACCAAGTTAGAAGCCCTCCAGAGATTCTGCAAGAGTGTGTGTGTGTGTGTGTGTGTGTGTGTGTGTGTGTGTGTGTGTGTGTGAAAACGACACGAAGTCATAAAACGTCTGGAGATTCTGCAATGGTGTGTGTGTGTGTGTGTGTATGTGTGTGTGTGTCAAAAGCCCTCTAGAGATTCTGCAAGGGTGAGTGTGTTGTGTTAAATGGACACGAGTCAGAAGCCCTCTAGGTTTTCTGAAAAGGTATGAGTGTGAGAGTGAGGGAGTGTGTGTGTGTGTAATAAGGACACGAAATCTGAAGCAATCCAGAGATTCTACAAGTATATGTGTGTTTGTGTGTGTGTGTTTAAAAAAGGACACGAAGTCAGAATGACTGCAGAGATTTGGTAAGAGAATGAGTTTGGGTTGTGAGTGTGTGTGTGTGTGTGTGTGTAATAAGGACACGAAATTAGAAGCCCTCTAGAGATTCTTCAAGGGTGTGTGTATGTGTGTGTGTTTGTGTAAAAAGGACACAAAGTCAGAAGCCCTCTAGAGATTCTTCAAGGGTGTGTGTATGTGTGTGTGTTTGTGTAAAAAGGACACAAAGTCAGAAGCCCTCCAGAGATTCTGCAAGAGTGTATGTGTGTGTGTGCGTGTGTGTGTGTTTGTGTGTAAAAATCACACGAAGTCAGAAGCCCACTCTTGATTCTGCAAGGGTGTGTGCGTGTACGTTGTGTTTGTAATAAGTACACCAAGTTAGAAGCCCTCCAGAGATTCTGCAAGTGTGTGTGTGTGTGTGTGTGTGTGTGTGTGTGTGTGTGTGTGTGTGAAAACGACACGAATCATAAAACGTTGGAGATTCTGCAAGGGTGTGTGTATGTGTGTATATGTGTGCGTGTCAAAAGGACAGTATGTCAGAAGCCCTCTAGATATTCTGCAAGTGTGAGTGTGTTGTGTTTAAAGGACACGAAGTTAGAAGACCTCTAGGTTTTCTGGAAAGGTATGAGTGTGAGAGTGAGGGATGTGTGTGTGTGTGTGTGTGTGTGTGTGTAAAAAGGACACAAAGTCAGAAGCCCTCCAGAGATTCTGCAAGAGTTTGTGTGTGTGTGAAAACGACACGATTCATAAAACGTCTGGCGATTCTGCAAGGGTGTGTGTGTGTGTGTGTGTATGTGTGTGTGTCAAAAGGACAGGATGTCAAAAGCCCTCTAGAGATTCTGCAAGGGTGAGTGTGTTGTGTTAAAAGGACACGAAGTCAGAAGCCGTCTAGGTTTTCTGAAAAGGTATGAGTGTGAGAGTGAGGGAGTGTGTGTGTGTGTGGGTAATAAGGACACGAAATCTGAAGCAATCCAGAGATTCTACAAGTGTATGTGTGTTTGTGTTTAAAAAAGGACACGAAGTCAGAAGTCATCCAGAGATTTTGTAAGAAAATGAGTTTTTCGTTGTGTGTGTGTGTGTCTGTGTAAAAAGGACACGAAATCAGAAGCCCTCTAGAGATTCTTCAAGGGTTTGTGTATGTGTGTGTTTGTGTAAAAAAAACACAAAATCAGAAGCCCTTCAGAGATTCTGCTAGAGTGTATGTGTGTGTGTGTGTGT
>NW_027457569.1:2020000-2042500 GCF_050624435.1 Tenrec ecaudatus | reverse complement strand
AAGGACACAAAGTCAGAAGCCCTCCAGAGATTCTGCAAGGGTGTATGTGTGTGTGTGCCTGTGTATGTGTGTTGTGTGTGTGTGTGTAAAAATCACACGAAGTCAGAAGCCCACTAATGATTCTGCAAGGGTGTGTGCGTGTGCGTTGTGTTTGTATAAGTACACCAAGTTAGAAGCCATCCGGAGATTCTGCAAGAGTGTGTGTGTGTGTGTGTGTGTGTGTGTGTGAAAACGACACGGATCATAAAACGTCTGGAGATTCTGCAAGGGTGTGTGTATGTGTGTGTATGTGTGTGTGTGTGTGTCAAAAAGACAGGATGTCAAAAGTCCTCTAGAGATTCTGCAAGGGTGAGTGTGTTGTGTTAAAAGGACACGAAGTCAGAAGCCGTCTAGGTTTTCTGAAAAGGTATGAGTGTCAGAGTGAGGGAGTGTGTGTGTGTGTGTGTAATAAGGACACGAAATCTGAAGCAATCCAGTGATTCTACAAGTGTATGTGTGTTTGTGTTTAAAAAAGGACACGAAGTCAGAAGTCATCCAGAGATTTTGTCAGAAAATGAGTTTTTCGTTGTGTGTGTGTGTGTGTCTGTGTAAAAAGGACCGAAATCAGAAGCCCTCTAGAGATTCTTCAAGGGTGTGTGTATGTGTGTGTGTTTGTGTAAAAAGGACACAAAGTCTGAAGCCCTCCAGAGATTCTGCAAGGGTATGTGTGTGTGTGCGTGTGTGTGTGTGGGTAAAAATCACACGAAGTCAGAAGCCCACTCTTGATTCTGCAAGAGTGTGTGCGTGTGCATTGTGTTTGTAATAAGTACACCAAGTTAGAAGCCCTCCATAGATTCTGCAAGAGTTTTTGTGTGTGTGAAAATGACAGGAATCATAAAACGTCTGGAGATTCTGCAAGGGTGTGTGTGTGTGTGTATGTGTGTGTGTGTCAAAAGGACAGTATATCAGAAGCCCTCTAGAGATTCTGCAAAGGTGAGTGTGTTGTGTTAAAAGGACATGAAGTCAGAAGCCCTCTAGGTTTTCTGGAAAGGTATGAGTGTGAGGATGGGGGAGTGTGTGTGTGTGTGTGTGTGTAATAAGGACACGAAATCAGAAGCCCTCTAGAGATTTTTCAAGGGTGTGTGTATGTGTGTGTGTTGGTGTAAAAAGGACACAAAGTCAGAAGCCCTTCAGAGATTCTGAAAAGGTGTATGTGTGTGTGTGTGTGTGTGTAAAAAGGACACAAAGTCAGAAGCCCTCCAGACATTCTGCAAGTGTGTGTGTGTGTGTGTGAAAACGACACGAAGTCATAAAACGTCTGGAGATTCTGCAAGGGTGTGTGTGTATGTGTGTGTGTGTCAAAAGGACAGGATGTCAAAAGCCCTCTAGAGATTCTGCAAGGGTGAGTGTATTGTGTTAAAAGGACACGAAGTCAGAAGCCCTCTAGGTTTTCTGAAAAGGTATGAGTGTGAGAGTGAGGGAGTGTGTGTGTGTGTGTGTGTGTAATAAGGACACGAAATCTGAAGCAATCCAGAGATTCTACAAGTGTATGTGTGTGTGTGTGTGTGTGTGTTTAAAAAAGGACACGAAGTCAGAAGGACTGCAGAGATTTTGTAAGAGAATGAGTTTGTTTTGTGAGTGTGTGTGTGTGTGTGTGTGTAATAAGGACACGAAATCAGAAGCCCTCTAGAGATTCTTCAAGGGTGTGTGTATGTGTGTGTGTTTGTGTAAAAAGGACACAAAGTCAGAAGCCCTTCAGAATTTCTGCAAGGGTATGTGTGTGTGTGTAAAAAGGACACAAAGTCAGAAGCCCTCCAGAGATTCTGCAAGGGTGTATCTGTGTGTGTGCGTGTGTGTGTGTGTGTAAAAATCACACGAAGTCAGAAGCCCACTCTTGATTCTGCAAGAGTGTGTGCGTGTGCGTTGTGTTTGTAATAAGTACACCAAGTTAGAAGCCCTCCAGAGATTCTGCAAGAGTGTGTGTGTGTGTGTGTATGTGTGTGTGTGTGTGTGAAAACGACAGGAATCATAAAACGTCTGGAGATTCTGCAAGGTTGTGTATGTGTGTATGTGTGTGTGTGTCAAAAGGACAGGATGTCAAAAGCCCTCTAGAGATTCTGCAAGGGTGAGTGTGTTGTGTTAAAATGAAATGAAGTCAGAAGCCGTCTAGGTTTTCTGAAAAGGTATGAGTGTGAGAGTGAGGGAGTGTGTGTGTG
This sequence comes from Tenrec ecaudatus, assembly GCF_050624435.1. NCBI lineage: Eukaryota > Metazoa > Chordata > Mammalia > Afrosoricida > Tenrecidae > Tenrec > Tenrec ecaudatus. The sequence continues at coordinate 2,040,305 of NW_027457569.1, read as the reverse complement.
TGTGTAATAAGGACACGAACTCTGAAGAAATCCAGAGATTCTACAAGTGTATGTGTGTTTGTGTTTAAAAAAGGACACGAAGTCAGAAGTCATCCAGAGGTTTTGTAAGAAAATGAGTTTTTCGTTGTGTGTGTGTGTGTGTGTAAAAAGGACACGAAATCAGAAGCCCTCTAGAGATTCTTCAATGGTGTGTGTATGTGTAAAAAGAACACAAAATCAGAAGCCCTCCAGAGATTCTGCAAGAGTGTGTGTGTGTGTGTGTTTGTGTGAAAACGACACGAAGTCATAAAACGTCTGGAGATTCTGCAAGGGTGTGTGTGTGTGTGTGTGTGTGTGTGTGTGTGTGTGTGTGTCAAAAGGACAGGATGTCAAAAGCCCTCTAGTGATTCTGCAAGGGTGAGTGTGTTGTTTTAAAAGGACACGAAGTCAGAAGCCCTCAAGGTTTTCTGAAAAGGTATGAGTGTGAGAGTGAGGGAGTGTGTGTGTGTGTGTGTGTGTGTGTGTAAGAAAGTCACGAAATCTGAAGCAATCCAGAGATTCTACAAGTCTATTTGTGTTTGTGTGTGTGTGTGTGTGTTTAAAAAAGGACACGAAGTCAGAAGGACTGCAGAGATTTTGTAAGAGAGTGAGTTTGTGTTGTGAGGGTGTGTGTGTGTGTGTAATAGGGACACGAAATCAGAAGCCCTCTAGAGATTCTTCAAGGGTGTGTGTATGTATGTGTGTTTGTGTAAAAAGGACACAAAGAAAGAAGCCCTCCAGAGATTCTGCAAGGGTGTATGTGTGTGTGTGCATGTGTGTGTGTGTGTGTGTGTGTGTGTGTGTGTCAAAAGGACAGGATGTCAAAAGCCCTCTAGAGATTCTGCAAGGGTGAGTGTGTTGTGTTAAAAGGACACGAAGTCAGAAGCCGTCTAGGTTTTCTGAAAAGGTATGAGTGTGAGAGTGAGGGAGTGTGTGTGTGTGTGTGTAATAAGGACACGAAATCTGAAGCAATCCAGAGATTCTACAAGAGTATGTGTGTTTGTGTTTAAAAAAGGACACAAAGTCAGAAGCCCTCCAGAGATTCTGCAAGGGTGTATGTGTGTGTGTGCCTGTGTGTGTGTGTGTGTAAAAATCACACAAAATCAGAAGCCCACTATTGATTCTGCAAGGGTGTGTGCGTGTGCGTTGTGTTTGTAATAAGTACACCAAGTTAGAAGCCCTCTAGAGATTCTTCAAGGGTGTGTGTATGTGTGTGTGTTTGTGTAAAAAGGACACAAAGTCAGAAGCCCTCCAGAGATTCTGCAAGGATGTATGTGTGTGTGTGCCTGTGTGTGTGTGTGTGTGTAAAAATCACACGAAGTCAGAAGCCCAATATTGATTCTGTCAGGGTGTGTGCGTGTGCGTTGTGTTTGTAATAAGTACACCAAGTTGGAAGTCCTCCCGAGATTCTTCAAGAGTGTATGTGTGTGTGTGTGTGTGTGTGTGTGTGTTTGAAAACGACACGAAGTCATAAAACGTCTGGAGATTCTGCAAGGGTGTGTGTTTGTGTGTGTATGTGTGTGTGTGTCAAAAGGACAGGATGTCAAAAGCCCTCTAGAGATTCTGCAAGGGTGAGTGTGTTGTGTTAAAAGGACACGAAGTCAGAAGCCGTCTAGGTTTTCTGAAAAGGTATGAGTGTGAGAGTGAGGGAGTGTGTGTGTGTGTGTGTAATAAGGACACGAAATCTGAAGCAATCCAGAGATTCTACAAGTGTATGTGTGTTTGTGTTTAAAAAAGGACACGAAGTCAGAAGTCATCCAGAGATTTTGTAAGAAAATGAGTTTTTCGTTGTGTGTGTGTGTAAAAAGGACACGAAATCAGAAGCCCTCTAGAGATTCTTCAAGGGTGTGTGTATGTGTGTGTGTTTGTGTAAAAAGGACACAAAGTCAGAAGCCCTTCAGAATATCTGCAAGGGTATGTGTGTGTGTGTGTGTGTGTGTGTAAAAAGGACACAAAGTCAGAAGCCCTCCAGAGATTCTGCAAGGGTGTATCTGTGTGTGTGCGTGTGTGTGTGTGTGTAAAAATCACACGAAGTCAGAAGCCCACTCTTGATTCTGCAAGAGTGTGTGCGTGTGCGTTGTGTTTGTAATAAGTACACCAAGTTAGAAGCCCTCCAGAGATTCTGCAAGAGTGTGTGGGTGTGTGTGTATGTGTGTGTGTGTGTGTGAAAACGACAGGAATCATAAAACGTCTGGAGATTCTGCAAGGTTGTGTATGTGTGTATGTGTGTGTGTGTCAAAAGGACAGGATATCAAAAGCCCTCTAGAGATTCTGCAAGGGTGAGTGTGTTGTGTTAAAATGAAATGAAGTCTGAAGCCGTCTAGGTTTTCTGAAAAGGTATGAGTGTGAGAGTGAGGGAGTGTGTGTGTGTGTGTAATAAGGACACGAATTCTGAAGAAATCCAGAGATTCTACAAGTGTATGTGTGTTTGTGTTTAAAAAAGGACACGAAGTCAGAAGTCATCCAGAGGTTTTGTAAGAAAATGAGTTTTTCGTTGTGTGTGTGTGTGTGTAAAAAGGACACGAAATCAGAAGCCCTCTAGAGATTCTTCAATGGTGTGTGTATGTGTAAAAAGGACACAAAATCAGAAGCCCTCCAGAGATTCTGCAAGAGTGTCTGTGTGTGTGTGTGTTTGTGTGAAAACGACACGAAGTCATAAAATGTCTGGAGATTCTGCAAGGGTGTGTGTGTGTGTGTGTGTGTGTGTGTGTGTCAAAAGGACAGGATGTCAAAACCCCTCTAGTGATTCTGCAAGGGTGAGTGTGTTGTTTTAAAAGGACACGAAGTCAGAAGCCCTCAAGGTTTTCTGAAAAGGTATGAGTGTGAGAGTGAGGGAGTGTGTGTGTGTGTGTGTGTGTGTGTGTGTAAGAAGGTCACGAAATCTGAAGCAATCCAGAGATTCTACAAGTCTATTTGTGTTTGTGTGTGTGTGTGTGTTTAAAAAAGGACACGAAGTCAGAAGGACTGCAGAGATTTTGTAAGAGAGTGAGTTTGTGTTGTGAGGGTGTGTGTGTGTGTGTAATAAGGACACGAAATCAGAAGCCCTCTAGAGATTCTTCAAGGGTGTGTGTATGTATGTGTGTTTGTGTAAAAAGGACACAAAGACAGTAGCCCTCCAGAGATTCTGCAAGGATGTATGTGTGTGTGTGCATGTGTGTGTGTGTGTGTGTGTGTGTGTGTGTCAAAAGGACAGGATGTCAAAAGCCCTCTAGAGATTCTGCAAGGGTGAGTGTGTTGTGTTAAAAGGACACGAAGTCAGAAGCCGTCTAGGTTTTCTGAAAAGGTATGAGTGTGAGAGTGAGGGAGTGTGTGTGTGTGTGTGTAATAAGGACACGAAATCTGAAGTAATCCAGAGATTCTACAAGAGTATGTGTGTTTGTGTTTAAAAAAGGACACAAAGTCAGAAGCCCTCCAGAGATTCTGCAAGGGTGTATGTGAGTGTGTGCCTGTGTGTGTGTGATTGTAAAAATCACACAAAGTCAGAAGCCCACTGTTGATTCTGCAAGGGTGTGTGCGTGTGCGTTGTGTTTGTAATAAGTACACCAAGTTAGAAGCCCTCTAGAGATTCTTCTAGGGTGTGTGTATGTGTGTGTGTTTGTGTAAAAAGGACACAAAGTCAGAAGCCCTCAAGAGATGCTGCAAGGGTGTATGTGTGTGTGTGCCTGTGTTTGTGTGTGTGTGTGTGTAAAAATCACACGAAGTCAGAATCCCAATATTGATTCTGCAAGGGTGTGTGCGTGTGCGTTGTGTTTGTAATAAGTACACCAAGTTAGAAGTCCTCCCGAGATTCTTCAAGAGTGTATGTGTGTGTGTGTGTGTGTGTGTGTGTTTGAAAACGACACGAAGTCATAAAACGTCTGGAGATTCTGCAAGGGTGTGTGTTTGTGTGTGTATGTGTGTGTGTGTCAAAAGGACAGGATGTCAAAAGCCCTCTAGAGATTCTGCAAGGGTGAGTGTGTTGTGTTAAAAGGACACGAAGTCAGAAGCCGTCTAGGTTTTCTGAAAAGGTATGAGTGTGAGAGTGAGGGAGTGTGTGTGTGTGTGTGTGTGTAATAAGGACACGAAATCTGAAGCAATCCAGAGATTCTACAAGTGTATGTGTGTTTGTGTTTAAAAAAGGACACGAAGTCAGAAGTCATCCAGAGATTTTGTAAGAAAATGAGTTTTTCGTTGTGTGTGTGTGTAAAAAGGACACGAAATCAGAAGCCCTCTAGAGATTCTTCAAGGGTGTGTGTATGTGTGTGTGTTTGTGTAAAAAGGACACAAAGTCAGAAGCCCTTCAGAATTTCTGCAAGGGTATGTGTGTGTGTGTGTGTGTGTGTGTAAAAAGGACACAAAGTCAGAAGCCCTCCAGAGATTCTGCAAGGGTGTATGTGTGTGTGTGCGTGTGTGTGTGTGTGTGTGTAAAAATCACACGAAGTCAGAAGCCCACTCTTGATTCTGCAAGAGTGTGTGCGTGTGCGTTGTGTTTGTAATAAGTACACCAAGTTAGAAGCCCTCCAGAGATTCTGCAAGAGTGTGTGTGTGTGTGTGTGTATGTGTGTGTGTGTGTGTGAAAACGACAGGAATCATAAAACGTCTGGAGATTCTGCAAGGTTGTGTATGTGTGTATGTGTGTGTGTGTCAAAAGTACAGGATGTCAAAAGCCCTCTAGAGATTCTGCAAGGGTGAGTGTGTTGTGTTAAAAGGAAATGAAGTCAGAAGCCGTCTAGGTTTTCTGAAAAGGTATGAGTGTGAGAGTGAGGGAGTGTGTGTGTGTGTGTGTAATAAGGACACGAACTCTGAAGCAATCCAGAGATTCTACAAGTGCATGTGTGTTTGTGTTTACAAAAGGACACGAAGTCAGAAGTCATCCAGAGGTTTTGTAAGAAAATGAGTTTTTCGTTGTGTGTGTATGTGTGTAAAAAGGACACGAAATCCGAAGCCCTCTAGAGATTCTTCAATGGTGTGTGTATGTGTAAAAAGGACACAAAATCAGAAGCCCTCCAGAGATTCTGCAAGAGTGTGTGTGTGTGTGTGTTTGTGTGAAAACGACACGAAGTCATAAAACGTCTGGAGATTCTGCAAGGGTGTGTGTGTGTGTGTGTGTGTGTGTGTGTGTGTGTGTGTCAAAAGGACAGGATGTAAAAGCCCTCTAGTGATTCTGCAAGGGTGAGTGTGTTGTTTTAAAAGGACACGAAGTCAGAAGCCCTCAAGGTTTTCTGAAAAGGTATGAGTGTGAGAGTGAGGGAGTGTGTGTGTGTGTGTGTGTGTGTAAGAAGGTCACGAAATCTGAAGCAATCCAGAGATTCTACAAGTCTATTTGTGTTTGTGTGTGTGTGTGTGTGTTTAAAAAAGGACACGAAGTCAGAAGGACTGCAGAGATTTTGTAAGAGAGTGAGTTTGTGTTGTGAGGGTGTGTGTGTGTGTGTAATAAGGACACGAAATCAGAAGCCCTCTAGAGATTCTTCAAGGGTGTGTGTATGTATGTGTGTTTGTGTAAAAAGGACACAAAGACAGAAGCCCTCCAGAGATTCTGCAAGGGTGTATGTGTGTGTGTGTGCGTGTGTGTGTGTGTGTGTATCAAAAGGACAGGATGTCAAAAGCCCTCTAGAGATTCTGCAAGGGTGAGTGTGTTGTGTTAAAAGGACACGAAGTCAGAAGCCGTCTAGATTTTCTGAAAAGGTATGAGTGTGAGAGTGAGGGAGTGTGTGTGTGTGTGTGTTTGTAATAAGGACACGAAATCTGAAGCAATCCAGAGATTCTACAAGAGTATGTGTGTTTGTGTTTAAAAAAGGACACAAAGTCAGAAGCCCTCCAGAGATTCTGCAAGGGTGTATGTGTGTGTGTGCCTGTGTGTGTAAAATTCACACAAAGTCAGAAGCCCACTATTGATTCTGCAAGGGTGTGTGCGTGTGCGTTGTGTTTGTAATAAGTACACCAAGTTAGAAGCCCTCTAGAGATTCTTCAAGGGTGTGTGTATGTGTGTGTGTTTGTGTAAAAAGGACACAAAGGCAGAAGCCCTCCAGAGATTCTGCAAGGATGTATGTGTGTGTGTGCCTGTGTGTGTGTGTGTGTGTAAAAATCACAGGAAGTCAGAAGCCCAATATTGATTCTGCTAGGGTGTGTGCGTGTGCGTTGTGTTTGTAATAAGTACACGAAGTTGGAAGTCCTCCCGAGATTCTTCAAGAGTGTATGTGTGTGTGTGTATGTGTGTTTGTGTGAAAACGACACGAAGTCATAAAACGTCTGGAGATTCTGCAAGGGTGTGTGTGTGTGTGTGTGTGTGTGTGTGTGTGTGTGTCAAAAGGACAGGATGTCAAAACCCCTCTAGTGATTCTGCAAGGGTGAGTGTGTTGTTTTAAAAGGACACGAAGTCAGAAGCCCTCAAGGTTTTCTGAAAAGGTATGAGTGTGAGAGTGAGGGAGTGTGTGTGTGTGTAAGAAGGTCACGAAATCTGAAGCAATCCAGAGATTCTACAAGTCTATTTGTGTTTGTGTGTGTGTGTGTGTTTAAAAAAGGACACGAAGTCAGAAGGACTGCAGAGATTTTGTAAGAGAGTGAGTTTGTGTTGTGAGGGTGTGTGTGTGTGTGTAATAAGGACACGAAATCAGAAGCCTTCTAGAGATTCTTCAAGGGTGTGTGTATGTATGTGTGTTTGTGTAAAAAGGACACAAAGACAGTAGCCCTCCAGAGATTCTGCAAGGGTGTATGTGTGTGTGTGCATGTGTGTGTGTGTGTGTTTGTGTGTGTCAAAAGGACAGGATGTCAAAAGCCCTCTAGAGATTCTGCAAGGGTGAGTGTGTTGTGTTAAAAGGACACGAAGTCAGAAGCCGTCTAGGTTTTCTGAAAAGGTATGAGTGTGAGAGTGAGGGAGTGTGTGTGTGTGTGTGTAATAAGGACACGAAATCTGAAGTAATCCAGAGATTCTACAAGAGTATGTGTGTTTGTGTTTAAAAAAGGACACAAAGTCAGAAGCCCTCCAGAGATTCTGCAAGAGTGTATGTGAGTGTGTGCCTGTGTGTGTGTGTGTAAAAATCACACAAAGTCAGAAGCCCACTATTGATTCTGCAAGGGTGTGTGCGTGTGCGTTGTGTTTGTAATAAGTACACCAAGTTAGAAGCCCTCTAGAGATTCTTCAAGGGTGTGTGTATGTGTGTGTGTTTGTGTAAAAATGACACAAAGTCAGAAGCCCTCAAGAGATGCTTCAAGGGTGTATGTGTGTGTGTGCCTGTGTTTGTGTGTGTGTGTGTGTGTAAAAATCACACGAAGTCAGAAGCCCAATATTGATTCTGCAAGGGTGTGTGCGTGTGCGTTGTGTTTGTAATAAGTACACCAAGTTAGAAGTCCTCCCGAGATTCTTCAAGAGTGTATGTGTGGGTGTGTGTGTGTGTGTGTGTGTTTGAAAACGACACGAAGTCATAAAACGTCTGGAGATTCTGCAAGGGTGTGTGTTTGTGTGTGTATGTGTGTGTGTGTCAAAAGGACAGGATGTCAAAAGCCCTCTAGAGATTCTGCAAGGGTGAGTGTGTTGTGTTAAAAGGACACGAAGTCAGAAGCCGTCTAGGTTTTCTGAAAAGGTATGAGTGTGAGAGTGAGGGAGTGTGTGTGTGTGTGTAATAAGGACACGAAATCTGAAGCAATCCAGAGATTCTACAAGTGTATGTGTGTTTGTGTTTAAAAAAGGACACGAAGTCAGAAGTCATCCAGAGATTTTGTAAGAAAATGAGTTTTTCGTTGTGTGTGTGTGTAAAAAGGACACGAAATCAGAAGCCCTCTAGAGATTCTTCAAGGGTGTGTGTATGTGTGTGTGTTTGTGTAAAAAGGACACAAAGTCAGAAGCACTTCAGAATTTCTGCAAGGGTATGTGTGTGTGTGTGTGTGTGTGTGTAAAAAGGACACAAAGTCAGAAGCCCTCCAGAGATTCTGCAAGGGTGTATCTGTGTGTGTGCGTGTGTGTGTGTGTGTAAAAATCACACGAAGTCAGAAGCCCACTCTTGATTCTGCAAGAGTGTGTGCGTGTGCGTTGTGTTTGTAATAAGTACACCAAGTTAGAAGCCCTCCAGAGATTCTGCAAGAGTGTGTGTGTGTGTGTGTGTGTGTGTGTATGTGTGTGTGTGTGTGTGAAAACGACAGGAATCATAAAACGTCTGGAGATTCTGCAAGGTTGTGTATGTGTGTATGTGTGTGTGTGTCAAAAGGACAGGATGTCAAAAGCCCTCTAGAGATTCTGCAAGGGTGAGTGTGTTGTGTTAAAATGAAATGAAGTCAGAAGCCGTCTAGGTTTTCTGAAAAGGTATGAGTGTGAGAGTGAGGGAGTGTGTGTGTGTGTGTAATAAGGACACGAACTCTGAAGCAATCCAGAGATTCTACAAGTGCATGTGTGTTTGTGTTTAAAAAAGAACACGAAGTCAGAAGTCATCCAGAGGTTTTGTAAGAAAAAGAGTTTTTCGTTGTGTGTGTATGTGTGTAAAAAGGACACGAAATCCGAAGCCCTCTAGAGATTCTTCAATGGTGTGTGTATGTGTAAAAAGGACACAAAATCAGAAGCCCTCCAGAGATTCTGCAAGAGTGTGTGTGTGTGTGTGTTTGTGTGAAAACGACACGAAGTCATAAAACGTCTGGAGATTCTGCAAGGGTGTGTGTGTGTGTGTGTGTGTGTGTGTGTGTGTCAAAAGGACAGGATGTCAAAAGCCCTCTAGTGATTCTGCAAGGGTGAGTGTGTTGTTTTAAAAGGACACGAAGTCAGAAGCCCTCAAGGTTTTCTGAAAAGGTATGAGTGTGAGAGTGAGGGAGTGTGTGTGTGTGTGTGTGTGTGTGTGTAAGAAGGTCACGAAATCTGAAGCAATCCAGAGATTCTACAAGTCTATTTGTGTTTGTGTGTGTGTGTGTGTGTTTAAAAAAGGACACGAAGTCAGAAGGACTGCAGAGATTTTGTAAGAGAGTGAGTTTGTGTTGTGAGGGTGTGTGTGTGTGTGTAATAAGGACACGAAATCAGAAGCCCTCTAGAGATTCTTCAAGGGTGTGTGTATGTATGTGTGTTTGTGTAAAAAGGACACAAAGACAGAAGCCCTCCAGAGATTCTGCAAGGGTGTATGTGTGTGTGTGTGCATGTGTGTGTGTGTGTGTGTGTGTGTGTCAAAAGGACAGGATGTCAAAAGCCCTCTAGAGATTCTGCAAGGGTGAGTGTGTTGTGTTAAAAGGACACGAAGTCAGAAGCCGTCTAGGTTTTCTGAAAAGGTATGAGTGTGAGAGTGAGGGAGTGTGTGTGTGTGTGTGTGTGTAATAAGGACACGAAATCTGAAGCAATCCAGAGATTCTACAAGAGTATGTGTGTTTGTGTTTAAAAAAGGACACAAAGTCAGAAGCCCTCCAGAGATTCTGCAAGGGTGTATGTGTGTGTGTGCCTGTGTGTGTGTGTGTGTGTAAAAATCACACAAAGTCAGAAGCCCACTATTGATTCTGCAAGGGTGTGTGCGTGTGCGTTGTGTTTGTAATAAGTACACCAAGTTAGAAGCCCTCTAGAGATTCTTCAAGGGTGTGTGTATGTGTGTGTGTTTGTGTAAAAAGGACACAAAGTCAGAAGCCCTCCAGAGATTCTGCAAGGATGTATGTGTGTGTGTGCCTGTGTGTGTGTGTGTGTGTGTTTGAAAACGACACGAAGTCATAAAACGTCTGGAGATTCTGCAAGGGTGTGTGTTTGTGTGTGTATGTGTGTGTGTGTCAAAAGGACAGGATGTCAAAAGCCCTCTAGAGATTCTGCAAGGGTGAGTGTGTTGTGTTAAAAGGACACGAAGTCAGAAGCCGTCTAGGTTTTCTGAAAAGGTATGAGTGTGAGAGTGAGGGAGTGTGTGTGTGTGTGTGTAATAAGGACACGAAATCTGAAGCAATCCAGAGATTCTACAAGTGTATGTGTGTTTGTGTTTAAAAGAGGACACGAAGTCAGAAGTCATCCAGAGATTTTGTAAGAAAATGAGTTTTTCGTTGTGTGTGTGTGTGTGTGTGTGTGTAAAAGGAAACGAAATCAGAAGCCCTCTAGAGATTCTTCAAGGGTGTGTGTATGTGTGTGTGTTTGTGTAAAAAGGACACAAAGTCAGAAGCCCTTCAGAGATTCTGCAAGGGTATGTGTGTGTGTGTGTGTGTGTGTGTGTGTAAAAAGGACACAAAGTCAGAAGCCCTCCAGAGATTCTGCAAATGTGTATGTGTGTGTGTGCGTGTGTGTGTGTTTGTGTGTAAAAATCACACGAAGTCAGAAGCCCACTCTTGATTCTGCAAGGGTGTGTGCGTGTGCGTTGTGTTTGTAATAAGTACACCAAGTTAGAAGCCCTCCAGAGATTCGGCAAGAGTTTGTGTGTGTGTGAAAACGACACGAATCATAAAACGTCTGGAGATTCTGCAAGGGTGTGTGTGTGTGTGTGTCAAAAGGACAGTATGTCAGAAGCCCTCTAGAGATTCTGCAAGGGTGAGTGTGTTGTGTTAAAAGGACACGAAGTCAAAAGCCCTCTATGTTTTCTGGAAAGGTATGAGTGTGAGAGTGAGGGAGTGTGTGTGTGTGTGTGTGTGTAATAAGGACACGAAATCAGAAGCCCTCTAGAGATTCTTCAAGGGTTTGTGTATGTGTGTGTTTGTTTAAAAAAAAACACAAAATCAGAAGCCCTTCAGAGATTCTGCTAGAATGTATGTGTGTGTGTGTGTGTGTGTGTGTAAAAAGGACACAAAGTCAGAAGCCCTCCAGAGATTCTGCAAGTGTGTGTGTGTGTGTGTGTGTGTGTAAAAATCACACGAAGTCAGAAGTCCACTATTGATTCTGCAAGGGTGTGTGCGTGTGCGTTGTGTTTGTAATAAGTACACCAAGTTAGAAGCCCTCTAGAGATTCTTCAAGGGTGTGTGTATGTGTGTGTGTTTGTGTAAAAAGGACACAAAGTCAGAAGCCCTCCAGAGATTCTGCAAGAGTGTGTGTGTGTGTGTGTGTGTGTGTGTGTGTGTGAAAACGACACGAAGTCATAAAATGTCTGGACATTCTGCAATGGTGTGTGTGTGTGTGTACGTGTGTGTGTGTCAAAAGGACAGGATGTCAAAAGCCCTCTAGAGATTCTGCAAGGGTGAGTGTGTTGTGTTAAATGGACACGAGTCAGAAGCCCTCTAGTTTTTCTGAAAAGGTATGAGTGTGAGAGTGAGTGAGTGTGTGTGTGTGTGTAATAAGGACACGAAATCTGAAGCAATCCAGAGATTCTACAAGTGTATGTGTGTTTGTGTGTGTGTTTTTAAAAAAGGACACGAAGTCAGAAGGACTGCAGAGATTTGGTAAGAGAATGAGTTTGGGTTTTGAGTGTGTGTGTGTGTGTGTGTGTGTAATAAGGACTCGAAATCAGAAGCCCTCCAGAGATTCTTCAAGGGTGTGTGTATGTGTGTGTGTTTGTGTAAAAAGGACACAAAGTCAGAAGCCCTTCAGAGATTCTGCAAGGGTATATGTGTGTGTGTGTGTGTGTGTGTGTGTGTGTGTAAAAAGGACACAAAGTCAGAAGCCCTCCAGAGATTCTGCAAGGGTGTATGTGTGTGTGTGCCTGTGTGTGTTTGTGTGTGTGTGTAAAAATCACACGAAGTCAGAAGCCCAATATTGATTCTGCAAGGGTGTGTGCTTGTGTGTTTTGTTTGTAATAAGTACACCAAGTTAGAAGTCCTCCCGAGATTATTCAAGAGTGTATGTGTGGGTGTGTGTGAAAACGACACGAAGTCATAAAACGTCTGGAGATTCTGCAAGGGTGTGTGTTTGTGTGTGTATGTGTGTGTGTGTCAAAAGGACAGGATGTCAAAAGCCCTCTAGAGATTCTGCAAGGGTGAGTGTGTTGTGTTAAAAGGACACGAAGTCAGAAGCCGTCTAGGTTTTCTGAAAAGGTATGAGTGTGAGAGTGAGGGAGTGTGTGTGTGTGTGTAATAAGGACACGAAATCTGAAGCAATCCAGAGATTCTACAAGTGTATGTGTGTTTGTGTTTAAAAAAGGACACGAAGTCAGAAATCATCCAGAGATTTTGTAAGAAAATGAATTTTTCGTTGTGTGTGTGTGTGTGTAAAAAGGAAACGAAATCAGAAGCCCTCTAGAGATTCTTCAAGGGTGTGTGTATGTGTGTGTGTTTGTGTAAAAAGGACACAAAGTCAGAAGCCCTTCAGGGATTCTGCAAGGGTATGTGTGTGTGTGTGTGTGTGTGTGTAAAAAGGACACAAAGTCAGAAGCCCTCCAGAGATTCTGCAAGGGTGTATGTGTGTGTGTGCGTGTGTGTGTGTTTGTGTGTAAAAATCACACGAAGTCAGAAGCCCACTCTTGATTCTGCAAGGGTGTGTGCGTGTGCGTTGTGTTTGTAATAAGTACACCAAGTTAGAAACCCTCCAGAGATTCTGCAAGAGTTTGTGTGTGTGTGAAAACGACACGAATCATAAAACGTCTGGAGATTCTGCAAGGGTGTGTGTGTGTGTGTATGTGTGTGTGTGTCAAAAGGACAGTATGTCAGAAGCCCTATAGAGATTTTGCAAGGGTGAGTGTGTTGTGTTAAAAGGACACGAAGTCAGAAGCCCTCTATGTTTTCTGAAAAGGTATGAGTGTGAGAGTGAGGGAGTGTGTGTGTGTGTAATAAGGACACGAAATCTGAAGCAATCCAGAGATTCTACAAGTGTATGTGTGTTTGTGTGTGTGTGTTTAAAAAAGGACACGAAGTCAGAAGGACTGCAGAGATTTGGTAAGAGAATGAGTTTGGGTTGTGAGTGTGTGTGTGTGTGTGTGTGTAATAAGGACACGAAATCAGAAGCCCTCTAGAGATTCTTCAAGGGTGTGTGTATGTGTGTGTGTTTGTGTAAAAAGGACACAATGTCAGAAGCCCTTCAGAGATTCTGCAAGGGTATGTGTGTGTGTGTGTGTGTGTGTGTGTGTAAAAAGGACACAAAGTCAGAAGCCCTCCAGAGATTCTGCAAGGGTGTATGTGTGTGTGTGCGTTTGTGTGTGTTTGTGTGTAAAAATCACACGAAGTCAGAAGCCCACTCTTGATTCTGCAAGGGTGTGTGCGTGTGCGTTGTGTTTGTAATAAGTACACCAAGTTAGAAGCCCTCCAGAGATTCGGCAAGAGTTTGTGTGTGTGTGAAAACGACACGAATCATAAAACATCTGGAGATTCTGCAAGGGTGTGTGTGTGTGTGTGTATGTGTGTGTGTGTCAAAAGGACAGTATGTCAGAAGCCCTCTAGAGATTCTGCAAGGGTGAGTGTGTTATGTTAAAAGGAGACGAAGTCAGAAGCCCTCTATGTTTTCTGGAAAGGTATGAGTGTGAGAGTGAGGGAGTGTGTGTGTGTGTGTGTGTGTGTAATAAGGACACGAAATCAGAAGCCATCTAGAGATTCTTCAAGGGTTTGTGTATGTGTGTGTTTGTGTAAAAAAACACAAAATCAGAAGCCCTTCAGAGATTCTGCTAGAGTGTATGTGTGTGTGTGTGTGTGTAAAAAGGACACAAAGTCAGAAGCCCTCCAGAGATTCTGCAAGTGTGTGTGTGTGTGTGTGTGTGTGTGTAAAAATCACACGAAGTCAGAAGTCCACTATTGATTCTGCAAGGGTGTGTGCGTGTGCGTTGTGTTTGTAATAAGTACACCAAGTAAGAAGCCCTCCGGAGATTCTGCAAGAGTGTGTGTGTGTGTGTGTGTGTGTGTGTGTGTGTGAAAACGACACGGATCATAAAACGTCTGGAGATTCTGCAAGGGTGTGTGTATGTGTGTGTATGTGTGTGTGTGTGTGTGTCAAAAAGACAGGATGTCAAAAGCCCTCTAGAGATTCTGCAAGGGTGAGTGTGTTGTGTTAAAAGGACACGAAGTCAGAAGCTGTCTAGGTTTTCTGAAAAGGTATGAGTGTGAGAGTGAGGGAGTGTGTGTGTGTGTGTAATAAGGACACGAAATCTGAAGCAATCCAGAGATTCTACAAGTGTATGTGTGTTTGTGTTTAAAAAAGGACACGAAGTCAGAAGTCATCCAGAGATTTTGTAAGAAAATGAGTTTTTCGTTGTGTGTGTGTGTGTGTGTGTGTGTAAAAAGGAAACGAAATCAGAAGCCCTCTAGAGATTCTTCAAGGGTGTGTGTATGTGTGTGTTTTTGTGTAAAAAGGACACAAAGTCAGAAGCCCTCCAGAGATTCTGCAAGGGTGTATGTGTGTGTGTGCGTGTGTGTGTGTGTAAAAATCACACGAAGTCAGAAGCCCACTCTTGATTCTACAAGAGTGTGTGCGTATGCGTTGTGTTTGTAATAAGTACTCCAAGTTAGAAGCCCTCCAGAGATTCTGCAAGAGTTTGTGTGTGTGTGAAAACGACAAGAATCATAAAACGTCTGGAGATTCTGCAAGGGTGTGTGTGTGTGTGTATGTGTGTGTGTGTCAAAAGGACAGGATGTCAAAAGCCCTCTAGAGATTCTGCAAGGGTGAGTGTGTTGTGTTAAAAGGACACGAAGTCAGAAACCGTCTAGGTTTTCTGAAAAGGTATGAGTGTGAGAGTGAGGGAGAGTGTGTGTGTGTGTGTGTGTAATAAGGATACGAAATCTGAAGCAATCCAGAGTTTCTACAAGTGTATGTGTGTTTGTGTTTAAAAAAGGACACGAAGTCAGAAGTCATCCAGAGATTTTGTAAGAAAATGAGTTTTTCGTTGTGTGTGTGTGTGTGTGTGTGTGTGTGTGTAAAAAGGACACGAAATCAGAAGCCCTCTAGAGATTCTTCAAGGGTGTGTGTATGTGTGTGTGTTTGTGTAAAAAGGACACAAAGTCAGAAGCCCTTCAGAGATTCTGCAAGGGTATGTGTGTGTGTGTGTGTGTGTGTAAAAAGGACACAAAGTCAGAAGCCCTCCAGAGATTCTGCAAGGGTGTATGTGTGTGTGTGCGTTTGTGTGTGTTTGTGTGTAAAAATCACACGAAGTCAGAAGCCCACTCTTGATTCTGCAAGGGTGTGTGCGTGTGCGTTGTGTTTGTATAAGTACACCAAGTTAGAAGCCCTCCAGAGATTCGGCAAGAGTTTGTGTGTGTGTGAAAACGACACGAATCATAAAACATCTGGAGATTCTGCAAGGGTGTGTGTGTGTGTGTGTATGTGTGTGTGTGTCAAAAGGACAGTATGTCAGAAGCCCTCTAGAGATTCTGCAAGGGTGAGTGTGTTATGTTAAAAGGAGACGAAGTCAGAAGCCCTCTATGTTTTCTGGAAAGGTATGAGTGTGAGAGTGAGGGAGTGTGTGTGTGTGTGTGTGTGTGTAATAAGGACACGAAATCAGAAGCCCTCTAGAGATTCTTCAAGGGTTTGTGTATGTGTGTGTTTGTGTAAAAAAACACAAAATCAGAAGCCCTTCAGAGATTCTGCTAGAGTGTATGTGTGTGTGTGTGTAAAAAGGACACAAAGTCAGAAGCCCTCCAGAGATTCTGCAAGTGTGTGTGTGTGTGTGTAAAAATCACACGAAGTCAGAAGTCCACTATTGATTCTGCAAGGGTGTGTGCGTGTGCGTTGTGTTTTTAATAAGTACACCAAGTTAGAAGCCCTCCAGAGATTCTGCAAGAGTGTGTGTGTGTGTGTGTGTGTGTGTGTAAACGACACGAAGTCATAAAACGTCTGGAGATTCTGCAATGGTGTGTGTGTGTGTGTGTATGTGTGTGTGTGTCAAAAGGACAGGATGTCAAAAGCCCTCTAGAGATTCTGCAAGGGTGAGTGTGTTGTGTTAAATGGACACGAGTCAGAAGCCCTCTAGGTTTTCTGAAAAGGTATGAGTGTGAGAGTGAGGGAGTGTGTGTGTGTGTAAAAAGGACACGAAATCTGAAGCAATCCAGAGATTCTACAAGTGTATGTGTGTTTGTGTGTGTGTATAAAAAAGGACACGAAGTCAGAAGGACTGCAGAGTTTGGTAAGGGAATGAGTTTGGGTTGTGAGTGTGTGTGTGTGTGTGTGTGTGTGTAATAAGGACACGAAATCAGAAGCCCTCTAGAGATTCTTCAAGGGTGTGTGTATGTGTGTGTGTTTGTGTAAAAAGGACACAAAGTCAGAAGCCCTTCAGAGATTCTACAAGGGTATATGTGTGTGTGTGTGTGTGTAAAAAGGACACAAAGTCAGAAGCCCTCCAGAGATTCTGCAAGGGTGTATGTGTGTGTGTGCGTGTGTGTGTGTGTGTGTGTAAAAATCACATGAGGTCAGAAGCCCACTATTGATTCTGCAAGGGTGTGTGCGTGTGCATTGTGTTTGTAATAAGTACACCAAGTTAGAAGCCCTCTAGAGATTCTTCAAGGGTGTGTGTATGTGTGTGTGTTTGTGTAAAAAGGACACAAAGTCAGAAGCCCTCCAGAGATTCTGCAAGGGTGTATGTGTGTGTGTGCCTGTGTGTGTGTGTGTGTGTGTGTGTGTAAAAATCACACGAAGTCAGAAGCCCAATATTGATTCTGCAAGGGTGTGTGCGTGTGCGTTGTGTTTGTAATAAGTACACCAAGTTAGAAGTCCTCCCGAGATTCTTCAAGAGTGTATGTGTGTGTGTGTGTGTGTGTGAAAACGACACGAAGTCATAAAACGTCTGGAGATTCTGCAAGGGTGTGTGTGTGTGTGTGTGTATGTGTGTTTGTGTCAAAAGGACAGGATGTCAAAAGCCCTCTAGAGATTCTGCAAGGGTGAGTGTGTTGTGTTAAAAGGACACGAAGTCAGAAGACGTCTAGGTTTTCTGAAAAGGTATGAGTGTGAGAGTGAGGGAGTGTGTGTGTGTGTGGGTAATAAGGACACGAAATCTGAAGCAATCCAGAGATTCTACAAGTGTATGTGTGTTTGTGTTTAAAAAAGGACACGAAGTCAGAAGTCATCCAGAGATTTTGTAAGAAAATGAGTTTTTCGTTGTGTGTGTGTGTGTCTGTGTAAAAAGGACACGAATTCAGAAGCCCTCTAGAGATTCTTCAAGGGTGTGTGTATGTGTGTGTGTTTGTGTAAAAAGGACACAAAGTCAGAAGCCCTTCAGAAATTCTGCAAGTGTATGTGTGTGTGTGTGTGTGTGTGTGTAAAAAGGACACAAAGTCAGAAGCCCTCCAGAGATTCTGCAAGGGTGTATGTGTGTGTGTGCGTTTGTGTGTGTTTGTGTGTAAAAATCACACGAAGTCAGAAGCCCACTCTTGATTCTGCAAGGGTGTGTGCGTGTGCGTTGTGTTTGTAATAAGTACACCAAGTTAGAAGCCCTCCAGAGATTCGGCAAGAGTTTGTGTGTTTGTGAAAACGACACGAATCATAAAACATCTGGAGATTCTGCAAGGGTGTGTGTGTGTGTGTGTATGTGTGTGTGTGTCAAAAGGACAGTATGTCAGAAGCCCTCTAGAGATTCTGCAAGGGTGAGTGTGTTATGTTAAAAGGAGACGAAGTCAGAAGCCCTCTATGTTTTCTGGAAAGGCATGAGTGTGAGAGTGAGGGAGTGTGTGTGTGTGTGTGTGTGTGTGTGTGTAATAAGGACACGAAATCAGAAGCCCTCCAGAGATTCTTCAAGGGTTTGTGTATGTGTGTGTTTGTGTAAAAAAACACAAAATCAGAAGCCCTTCAGAGATTCTGCTAGAGTGTATGTGTGTGTGTGTGTGTGTGTAAAAAGGACACAAAGTCAGAAGCCATCCAGAGATTCTGCAAGTGTGTGTGTGTGTGTGTGTGTGTAAAAATCACACGAAGTCAGAAGTCCACTATTGATTCTGCAAGGGTGTGTCCGTGTGCGTTGTGTTTGTAATAAGTACACCAAGTTAGAAGCCCTCCAGAGATTCTGCAAGAGTGTGTGTGTGTGTGTGTGTGTGTGTGTGTAAACGACACGAAGTCATAAAACGTCTGGAGATTCTGCAATGGTGTGTGTGTGTGTGTGTATGTGTGTGTGTGTCAAAAGGACAGGATGTCAAAAGCCCTCTAGAGATTCTGCAATGGTGAGTGTGTTGTGTTAAATGGACACGAGTCAGAAGCCCTCTAGGTTTTCTGAAAAGGTATGAGTGTGAGAGTGAGGGAGTGTGTGTGTGTGTAATAAGGACACGAAATCTGAAGCAATCCAGAGATTCTACAAGTGTATGTGTGTTTGTGTGTGTGTGTATAAAAAAGGACACGAAGTCAGAAGGACTGCAGAGTTTGGTAAGGGAATGAGTTTGGGTTGTGAGTGTGTGTGTGTGTGTGTGTGTGTGTGTAATAAGGACACGAAATCAGAAGCCCTCTAGAGATTCTTCAAGGGTGTGTGTATGTGTGTGTGTTTGTGTAAAAAGGACACAAAGTCAGAAGCCCTTCAGAGATTCTGCAAGGGTATATGTGTGTGTGTGTGTGTGTGTGTGTGTGTAAAAAGGACACAAAGTCAGAAGCCCTCCAGAGATTCTGCAAGGGTGTATGTGTGTGTGTGCGTGTGTGTGTGTGTGTGTGTAAAAATCACACGAGGTCAGAAGCCCACTATTGATTCTGCAAAGGTGTGTGCGTGTGCATTGTGTTTGTAATAAGTACACCAAGTTAGAAGCCCTCTAGAGATTCTTCAAGGGTGTGTGTATGTGTGTGTGTTTGTGTAAAAAGGACACAAAGTCAGAAGCCCTCCAGAGATTCTGCAAGGGTGTATGTGTGTGTGTGCCTGTGTGTGTGTGTGTGTGTGTGTGTGTAAAAATCACACGAAGTCAGAAGCCCAATATTGATTCTGCAAGGGTGTGTGCGTGTGCGTTGTGTTTGTAATAAGTACACCAAGTTAGAAGTCCTCCCGAGATTCTTCAAGAGTGTATGTGTGGGTGTGTGTGTGTGTGTGTGAAAACGACACGAAGTCATAAAACGTCTGGAGATTCTGCAAGGGTGTGTGTGTGTGTGTGTGTATGTGTGTGTGTGTCAAAAGGACAGGATGTCAAAAGCCCTCTAGAGATTCTGCAAGGGTGAGTGTGTTGTGTTAAAAGGACACGAAGTCAGAAGACGTCTAGGTTTTCTGAAAAGGTATGAGTGTGAGAGTGAGGGAGTGTGTGTGTGTGTGGGTAATAAGGACACGAAATCTGAAGCAATCTAGAGATTCTACAAGTGTATGTGTGTTTGTGTTTAAAAAAGGACACGAAGTCAGAAGTCATCCAGAGATTTTGTAAGAAAATGAGTTTTTCGTTTTGTGTGTGTGTGTCTGTGTAAAAAGGACACGAAATCAGAAGCCCTCTAGAGATTCTTCAAGGGTGTGTGTATGTGTGTGTGTTTGTGTAAAAAGGACACAAAGTCAGAAGCCCTTCAGAAATTCTGCAAGTGTATGTGTGTGTGTGTGTGTGTGTGTGTGTGTAAAAAGGACACAAAGTCAGAAGCCCTCCAGAGATTCTGCAAGGGTGTATGTGTGTGTGTGCGTTTGTGTGTGTTTGTGTGTAAAAATCACACGAAGTCAGAAGCCCACTCTTGATTCTGCAAGGGTGTGTGCGTGTGCGTTGTGTTTGTAATAAGTACACCAAGTTAGAAGCCCTCCAGAGATTCGGCAAGAGTTTGTGTGTGTGTGAAAACGACACGAATCATAAAACATCTGGAGATTCTGCAAGGGTGTGTGTGTGTGTGTGTATGTGTGTGTGTGTCAAAAGGACAGTATGTCAGAAGCCCTCTAGAGATTCTGCAAGGGTGAGTGTGTTATGTTAAAAGGAGACGAAGTCAGAAGCCCTCTATGTTTTCTGGAAAGGTATGAGTGTGAGAGTGAGGGAGTGTGTGTGTGTGTGTGTGTGTGTAATAAGGACACGAAATCAGAAGCCCTCTAGAGATTCTTCAAGGGTTTGTGTATGTGTGTGTTTGTGTAAAAAAACACAAAATCAGAAGCCCTTCAGAGATTCTGCTAGAGTGTATGTGTGTGTGTGTGTGTGTGTAAAAAGGACACAAAGTCAGAAGCCCTCCAGAGATTCTGCAAGTGTGTGTGTGTGTGTGGGTGTGTGTAAAAATCACACGAAGTCAGAAGTCCACTATTGATTCTGCAAGGGTGTGTCCGTGTGCGTTGTGTTTGTAATAAGTACACCAAGTTAGAAGCCCTCCAGAGATTCTGCAAGAGTGTGTGTGTGTGTGTGTGTGTGTGTAAACGACACGAAGTCATAAAACGTCTGGAGATTCTGCAATGGTGTGTGTGTGTGTGTGTGTGTATGTGTGTGTGTCAAAAGGACAGGATGTCAAAAGCCCTCTAGAGATTCTGCAAGGGTGAGTGTGTTGTGTTAAATGGACACGAGTCAGAAGCCCTCTAGGTTTTCTGAAAAGGTATGAGTGTGAGAGTGAGGGAGTGTGTGTGTGTGTAATAAGGACAAGAAATCTGAAGCAATCCAGAGATTCTACAAGTGTATGTGTGTTTGTGTG